>NW_028274817.1:21385075-21536590 GCF_037043125.1 Eumetopias jubatus | reverse complement strand
CCGGAGACCGATAAACTACCAAGACTGAAACAGGAAGAAATTGACAACCTGAATAGGCCAATAACCAGTAACGAGATTGAAGCAGTGATCAAAAACCTCCCCAAAACTCCGCCCAAACAGGGTTGCCTGAGTAACAGCACGGCAGGCCCCTCCCCCTGAAGAAAGGCTGGAAAAACAAGAGGCCAGCAACCCTAAGGTCTGAAGAAACAGGTGCATCTTGCTTGGGTTCTGGTCAATAATTTGGACTCTATACATTCCCTCAAACACCCGTCAACAGAATGACTACGAGGAGGAACCCCAAAGTAGAAAAGACTCAGAGATTATGACTTATACCACAGATTTACAAATGGATGCAGATATGACCAAGATATCGGAGATGGAATCCAGGTTAGCAATTGTGAAGACAATGGCTAGAATGGAGAAATCAATTAATGGCAACAAAGAGTCTCTAAGGGCAGAAATTAAAGCTGAATTTGCAGAACTTAAAAATGCTATCAGTGAGATCCAATCCAATCTAGATAATCTAACAGCTAGGGTAACAGAGACAGAAGAACGAATAAATGACTTGGAAGACAATATAATAGATAAAAAGGGAAAAGAGGAGGCCAGGGAAAAACAACTCAGAATCCATGAAAATAGAATCAGAGAAATAAGTGACACCATGAAGCATTCCAACGTCAGAATAATTGGAATCCTGGAGTGAGTGGAGAGAGAAAGAGGACTAGAAGATGTATTTGAGTAAATTGTAGCTGAGAACTTCCCTAATCTGGGGAATGAAACAAACATTTGCGTCTAGAGGCAGAGAAGACCCCTCCCAAGATCAAGGAAAACAGGCCAACACCTCGGCATGTAATAGTAAAACTTGCAAATCTTAGAACCAAGGAAACCATCTTCAGGGCAGTTAGGGGGAAGAGATTCCTTACATACAGAGGGAGGAATATCAGAATAACGTCAGACATATCCACAGAGACCTGGCAAGCCAGAAAGACCTGGCAAGACATACTCAGGGTGCTAAATGAGAAGAACATGCATCCAAGAATACTTTATCCAGCAAGGCTGTCATTTAGAATGGATGGAGAGATGCAGAGCATCCACAACAGGCAGAAACTGAAAGAATATGTGACCACTAAGCTAGCCCCGCAGGAAATATGAAGGGGGCTTCTATAAAAGGAGAAAGACCCCAAGAGTGATATACAACAGAAATTTACAGGGAAAATCTATAAAAACAACGTCTTCACAGGCAACATGATGACAATAAATCCATATCTTTCAATAATTACTCTCAACGTCAATGGCCTAAATGCTCCCATAAAACGGCACAGGGTTGCAGATTGGAGAAAAAGACAGGACCCATCCACATGCTGCCTACAAGAGACTCATTTTGAACCTAAAGATACATCCAGACTGAAAGTGAAGGGATGGAGATCCATCTTCCATGCCAGCAGACGTCAAAAGAAAGCTGGGGTAGCAATTCATACATCAGACAAATTAGATTTTAAACTAAAGTCTGTAATTAGAGACACGGACACTATATCATTCTTAAAGGTTCTATTCATCAAGAAGATCTAACAATTGTAAATATCTATGTCCCCAACATGGGAGCAGCCATATACATAAGTCAACAGTTAACCCAAACAAGGAGTCATATTGATAACAATACGTTAATTGTAGGAGACCTCAATACTCCACTCTCAGCAATGGACAGATCATCTCAGCAGAAAATCAACAAGGAAACAAAAGCTTTGAAAGATACACTGGACCACATGGACCTCATAGATATCTACAGAACATACCACACTAAAACAACAGAATACTCATTCTTCTCGGACACACATGGAACTTTCTCCAGAATAGACCACATACAGGGTCACAAATCAGGTCTCAACCGATACCAAAAGATTGAGATTATTCCCTGCATATTCTCAGACCACAATGCTTTAAAACTGGAACTCAATCACAAGAAAAAAATTGGGAGAAAATCAAATACTTGGAAGTTAAAGACCACTCTGCTCAAGAATGTTTGGGTCAACCAGGAAATCAAAGAAGAACTTAAACAATTCATGGAAATCAATGAGAATGAAAACACATCATCCAAAACCTATGGGATACTGCAAAGGCAGTCTTAAGGGGGAAATACATAGCCATCTAAGCCTCACTCAAAAAAATAGAAAAATCCCGAATTCACTAACTAACTCTACACCTTCAAGAACTAGAGAAAAAGCAACAAACGATGCTTAAGAGCCACACATTAGAAAAGAAATAATTAAAATTAGAGCAGAAATCAATGAATTAGAACCAGAAACACAGTAGATCAGATCAACGAAACTAGAAGTTGGTTCTTTGAAAGAATTAATAAGATTGATAAACCACTGGCCAGACTTATCCAAAAGAAAAGAGGAAGGACCCAAATTAATAAAATAATGAATGAAAGGGGAGAGATCATGAGTAACACCAAGGAAATAGAAGCAATTATTAGAAATTATTATCAACAACTATATGCCAATAAACTGAGCAATCTGGATGAAAGGGAGGCCTTCCTGGAAACCTATAAGCTGCCAAGATTGAAACAGGTAGAAATTGACAAGAATAGGCCAATAACCAGTAATGAGTTTGAAGCAGTGACCCAAAATGTCCCAAAAAACAAAAGTCCAGGGCCTGATGGATTCCCTGGGGAATTCTACCAAACATTCAAAGAAGAAATAAGACCTATTCTCCTGAAGCTGTTTCAAAAAATAGAAACAGAAGGAAAACTTCCAAACTCATTCTATGAGGCCAGCATTACCTTAATCCCCAAACCAGGCAAGACCCTATCAAAAAGGAAAATTTCAGACCGATATCCCTGATGAATATGGATTCCAAAATCTTCAAAAAAATCCTAGCTTATAGTGTCCAACAATACATTAAAAGGATCATCCACCACGACCAAGTGGGATTTATTCCCGGGATGCAAAGGTGGTTCAACATTCGCAAATTAATCAGTGTGATATAACACATTAATAGGAGGAGGGAGAGGAACCATATGGTCCTCTCAAATGATGCAGAGAAAGCATTTGACAAAATACAGCATACTTTCCTGATTAAAACTCTTCAGAGTATAGGGATAGAGCGAACATCCCTCAAGTTCATAAAATCCATCTTTGAAAAACCCACAGCAAATATCATCCTCAATGGGGAAAAGGTGAGAGCCTTTCCCTTAAGATCAGAAACACGTCAAGGATGCCCACTCTTGCCACTATTGTTCAATATAGTACTAGAAATCCTAGCAACAGCAATCAGACAACAACAAGAAATAAATGTATTCAAATTGGCAAAGAAGAAGTCAAACTCTCTCTTTTTGCAGACGACATGATACTTTATGTGGAAAACCCAAAAGACTCCACCGCCAAATTACTAGAACTCATACAGCAATTCAGTAATGTGGCAGGATACAAAATCAATGCACAGAAATCAGTTGCTTTCTTATACACTAAAAACTCAACTGTAGAAACAGAAATTAGAGAAACGATTCCATTTACAATAGCGCCAAAAAACATAAGATACCTCGAATAAACCTAACCAAAGAGGTAAAGGATCTATACTCTAGGAACTACAGAACACTCATGAAAGAAACTGAAGAAGACACAAAAAGATGGAAAAATATTCCATGTTCATGGATCGGAAGAATAAACATTGTTAAAATGTCTATGCTACCCAGAGCAGTCTATACCTTCAGTGACATCCCGATCAAAATTCCAATGACATTTTTCAAAGTTCTGGAACAAACAATCCTAAAATTTTTATGGAATCAGAAAAGACCCCGAATCGCCAAGGAAATGTTGAAAAAGAAAAACAAAGCTGGGGGCATCACGTTGCCCTATTTCAAGTTATATTACAAATCTGTGATCACCAAGACAACATGGTACTGGCACAAAAACAGACATAGAGACCAATGGAACAGAATAGAGAACCCAGATATGGACCCTCAACTCTATGGTCAAATAATCTTTGACAAAGCAGGAAAAAACATGCAAAGGAAAAAAAGACAGTCTCTTCAATAAATTGTGCTGGGAAAATTGGACAGCCACGTGCAGAAGAATGAAACTCGACCACACTCTAACACCATTCACAAAGATAAATTCAAAGTGGATGAAATACCTCAATGTGAGACAGCAATCCATCAAAATCCTAGAGGAGAACATAGGCAGTAACCTCTTTGACATCGCCCACAGCAACTTCTTTCAAGATACATCTCCAAAAGCTTGTGAAACAAAAGCAAAAATGAACTTTTGGGACTTCATCAAGATAAAAAGCTTCTGCACAGCAAAGGTAACAGTCAACAAAACAAAGAGGCAACCCACAGAATGGGAGAAGATATTTGCAAATGACACTACAGATAAAGGGCTGGTATCCAAGATCTATAAAGAACATCTCAAACTCAACCCCCAAAAAACAAATAATTAAATCAAAAAATGGACAGAAGATATGAAAAAGACACTTCTTTGAAGAAGACATACAAATGGCTAACAGACACATGAAAAAATGTTCATTATCATTAGCCATCAGGGAAATTCAAATCAAAACCACATTGAGATACCACCTTACACTAGTTAGAATGGCAAGAAACAACAAATGTTGGAGAGGTTGTGGAGAAAGGGGAACCCTCTTACAGTGTTGCTGGGAATGCAAGTTGGTATAGTCACTTTGGAAAACAGTGTGGAGTTGTCTCAAAAATTTAAAAATAGAGCTACCCTATGACCCAGCAATTGCACTACTGGGTATTTACCCCAAAGACACTGATGTAGTGAACGGAAGGGCCATATGCATCCCAATGTTCATAGCAGCAATGTCCGCAATAGCCAAACTGTGGAAAGAGCCGAGGTGCCCTTCAACATATGAATGGATAAAGAAGACGTGGTCCATATATACAATGGAATATTACTCAGCCATCAGAAAGGATGAATCCCCAACTTTTACATCAACATGGATGGGACTGGAGGAGATTATCCTAAGTGAAATAAGTCAAGCAGAGAATGTCAATTATCATATGGTTTCACTTATTTGTGAAACATAAGAAATAGCATGGAGGACATTAGGAGAAGGAAGGGAAAAATGACGGGTAGGATGGAACTGGAGGGACAGATGAACCCTGAGACTATAGAATCTGAGAAACAGGGTTTTAGAGGGGAGGGGGAGGGGGGATTGGTTAGCCTGGTGATGGGTATTAAGGAGGGCATGTACTGCATAGAGCACTGGGTGTTTTACAAAAACAATGGATCATGGATCTCCACATCAAAAACTAATGACGTACTGTATGGTGACTAACAAAACATAATAAAATTAAAAAAAAAAACCTCCCAAAAAACAAGAGTCCAGGGCCAGATGGATTCTCTGGGGCATTCTACCAAACATTCAAAGAAAAAATAAGACCTAGTCTCCTGAAGCTGTTTCAAAAAATAGAAACAGAAGGAAAGCTTCCAGACTAATTCTATGAAGCCAGCATTACCTTGAACCTTAAACCAGGCAAAGATCCAATCAAAAAGGAGAATTTCAGACCTATATCCCTGATGAATATGGATTCCAAAATTCTCAACGAAATTCTTGCCAACATGACCCAACAATACATTAAAAGGATCATCCATCACGGTTAAGTGGGATTTATCACCAGGATGCAAGGGTGGTTCAACATTCACAAATCAATCAATGTGGTAGAACACTTTAACAAGAAGAGAGAGAAGAGCCATATGGTCCTCTCAATTGATGCAGAAAAAGCATTTGACAAAATACAACATCCTTTCCTGATTAAAACTCTTCAGAGTATAGGGATAGAGGGAATATTCCTCAATTTCATAAAATCCGTCTATGAAAAACCCACAGCAAATATCATCCTCAATGGGGAAAAGCTGAGAGCCTTTCCCTTAAGATCAGGATTACGTCAAGGATGCCCACTCTCGCCATTATTGTTCAACATAGTGCTAGAAGTCCTAGGAACAACAATCAGACAACAAAAAGAAATAAAATCTATTCAAATTGGCAAAGAAGAAGTCAAACTCTTTCTCTTCGCAGATGACATGATAATTTATGTGGAAAATCCAGAAGACTCCACCCCCAAATTACTAGAACGCATACAGCAATTCAGTAATGTGGCAGGATACAAAATCAATGCACAGAAATCAGTTGCTTTCTTATACACTAACACTGTAACTGTAGAAAGAGAAATTAGAGAAACGATTCCATTTACAATAGCACCAAAAACCATAAGATACTTCAAAATAAATCTAACCAAAGAGGTAAAATATCTATACTGTAGGAACTACAGAACACTCATGAAAGAAACTGAAGAAGACACAATAAATGGAAAAACATTCCATGATCATGGATTGGAATAATAAACATTGTGAAAATGTCTTTGCTACCCAGAGCAATCTACACCTTCAATGCCATCCCGATCAAAATTCCAATGACATTTTTCAAAGTGCTGGAACAAACAATCCTAAAATTTGTATAGAATCAGAGAAGACCCTGGATCGCCAAGGAAATGTTGAAAAAGAAAAACAAAGCTAGGGGCATCACGTTGCCTGATTTCAAGTTATATTACAAAGCAGTGATCACCAAGACAGCATGGTACTGGCACAAAAACAGACATAGAGACCAATGGAAGAGAAAAGAGAGCCCAGATATGGACCCTCAACTCTATGGTCAAATAATCTTCGACAAAGGAAAAAAGACAGTCTCTTCAATAAATGATGCTGGGAAAATTGGACATCCACATGCAGTAAAATGAAACTCGACCATTCTTTAACACCATTCACAAAGATAAACTCAAAATGGATGAAAGACCTCAATGTGAGACAGTAATCCGTCAAGTTCCTAGAGGAGAACATAGGCAGTAACCTGACATCACCCACAGCAACTTCTTTCAAGATACATCTCCAAAGCTAGTGAAACAAAAGCAAAAATGAACTTTTGGGACTTTATCAAGATAAAAAGCTTCTGCACAGCAAAGGTAACAGTCAACAAAACAAAGAGGCAACCCACAGAATGGGAGAAGATATTTGCAAATGACACTACAGATAAAGGGCTGGTATCCAAGATTCATAAAGAATTTCTCAAACTCAACCCCCTAAAAAACAAATAACCAAGTCAAAAAATGGGCAGAAGACATGAACAGACACTTCTCTAAAGAAAACATACAAATGGGTAACAGACAAATGAGAAAATGTTCATCATCATTAGCCATCAGGGAAATTCAATCATAACCACATTGAGATACCACCTTACAACTGTTAGAATGGCCAAAATGGACTGGGCAAGAAACAACAAATTTTGGAGAGGTTGTGGAGAAAGGGGAACCCTCTTACACTGTTGATGGGAATGGAAGTTGGTACAGCCACTTTGGAAAGCAGTGTGGAGTTGTCTCAAAAAATTAAAAATAGAGCTACTCTATGACCCAGCAATTGCACTCCTGGGTATTTACCCCAAAGACACCGATGTAGGGAAAAGAAGGGCCATATGTATCCCAATGTTCATAGCAGCAATGTCTGCAATAGCCAAACTGTGGAAAGAGCCAAGATGTCCTTCAACAGATGAATGGATAAAGAAGATGTGGTCTATATATACAATGGCATATTACTCAGCCATCAGAAAGGATGAATAGCCAACTTTTACATCAACATGGTTGGGACTGGAGGAGATTATGCTAAGTGAAATAAGTCACGCAGAGTCAATCATCATATAGTTTCACTTATTTGTGGAACACGAGGAATAGAATGGAGGACATTAGGAGAAGGAAGGACAAAATGAAGGGGTGGAAATCGTAGGGAGTGACGAACCATGAGAGACAATGGACTGTGAGAAACAAACTGAGGATTTTAGAGGGGAAGGGGGCATGGAATGGGTTAGTCCAATGATGCGTACTAAGGAAGGCACATACTGCATGGAGCACAGGGTGTTATATGAAAACAATGAATTGTGGATTACTACATCCAAAATTAATGATGTATTTTATGGTGACTAACATAACATAGTAAAATAAACTTAAAAAAATGTTTAAAGAATTTTAGGTATAAGGTTTAAGTTTTTTAAAATGATGGGAAGTCATTAACTATTTTGCCAAAAATGAGGACTCATGTACCTTTTTCTACATAAACAAAGATTATAATAAATTATAGTAGTATATATGGCATTGATTTTTGTGATGACTATGATAAATTATTGAATGATTATGGAAAGAATGAGATAGCAACTACACTTAAACTAATAGATATCTTAAGAAATAGGTGATGATTATGGTAAATTATAGGCAAAGATGAAGAGAAATGGTTAGTAAAAAGATGAAATTTTTAGTAGGAAGATAAATTACTGAAAGTTATAAACAAGCTCAATAACAATGAAGACAATGCAAACATGAATATAAATAATCACGAATAAGCTTGTATAAAGCCCCCAGCAAAAGAAGCATAAAACTGAAAAAGTAAGCCCTTTTGTGAAGGAGCAAACTGAAGAGTACATTTAATTGAGTCTAAAGGCACCCAGAAGAGGCAGGAAACAAAATTATTAAAATGCCAACTGTGAATGGTAAGGAAAATGTATGAAATATTATTAAATTTTGTATCAAACAGTCATAAAAGAGACTTTACCTCAGACATTCAATTAAACCTACATTGAAAACTGTGTCTTGCTTCTCTACAATCAAATTTGGCCACAATTAATGAACTATCCTTGCTTTGGACTATGTGAAAAAGAGCTATGTAATTGGATAAAAGTCTAGGCATAAAATAGATTTAATAGTGTGTGAGTCTATTAAAAATCACAACTAATGTATGTTGATAATTTTTCACTAAACCTTTTCCCCTGAATCCTCTATTTTTTAAAAATTTACTTTTCTTTCTATTTGATATCTAGAAGCAAGGAAAAGTGCACAGTGTAATCTTAGTGTTTCTTCTAGTGTCATGATTCAATACTATATAAAATCAAAGATGTTTATGCATATGTTTCATATTAGTCAACAACCAAAAAGACAACTGTAAACCTCATTTTTAGAATTCATAAATTCCTGGAAAAAGTCTTGATAAATTAGAATGATTCCCAGGATACTTCTCAGAATTTGCGGAGGTCTATTAGGAATTTTTTTGTCATAATAAAATATAAACATATGTTATTATTTATATCACCATCTAGTTATAGATTAGATGAAGAATTGAATCAAATATAATATCTGCATACTATTTCAAATTTCTTGCAGATTTACTAAATAATTCAAATAAAATGATATCAAGCAAAGCTTGGCATTTAATGACTAAAAATATTTTACAAGCCCCAATTCCCTTATATATATTTTTTACTTCATTGAATAACATCATATTTAATTTTTAAATAATTCAGTATCACTTTCTCCCTCCTTGTCAAAGTGTCAAATTCATTTTGAAGACAAAGTGAGAAAATTCCTCAGACTTTTGCATGGAAAGAAATGCAAATTATACATTCCATTTTGCACAGAACTGTAAGGAGGAAGCATGTCTTAGTATGTATATTAAAAAAATCTATAGAGGCAGTTGGTGTCTCCCTGCCAAGCAATATGGAGGAATATTTGAGGATATATAGGGCTAGTAGGTAAATATGTTGCCTTTCTATAATGTATTTCTGGGATATGATGGAGTATATGAAAAATTTGTCAAATATCCAGATTGCTTCTCACTCTTCTGAATTCAGGTGGGATAGACATTATCATCATAAGAACCCTAGGAAATATCTTTTTTTTTAAATGATTTTATTTATTTATTTGACTGAGAGAGAGAGCGAGAGCAGGAACAGAAGCAGGGGGAATGGGAGAGGGAGAAGCAGGCTTCCCGCTGAGCAGGGAGTCCGACGTGGGGCTCGATCCCAGGACCCTGGGATCATGACCTGAGCCAAAGGCAGACGCTCAACGACTAAGCCACCCAGGCGCCCCCTAGGAAATATCTTTAAGGATAATGTGAAAAAGTACAACTGAACTTTCTGCTATAAAATTTCAATTTTATGCCAGTTTACAAAAAGGAAATATGTTCTCACAAAGTTATTACTGATGAGATTTCCTGAGTCTAAAAGAAATACTGAAATTTCTAGACATGCTACATTTCCATATACCAAATTTCTTTCAGAAAAAAAAAATATCAATGAAGAAATGGCTAGCAAAAAAAGAAAAAGCAACAATATATCTTCAATTTTTTTTAGGAGCAGGCATGTCACAGGTAGTTATGTCAATACCAACTAAAACAAAATTAAATACAAAACATAAGGAAAAGAATAATATAATTCTTATCTCCTAGTGATATGAATCATCATTTTATGACACCTGAGTAATGAACACTTATATAAATAATAAAATATTATTCAGCCATAAAAAAGAATAAGATCTTGTCATTTGTGACAACATGGATGGACCTAGAAGGTATTACACTAAGTGAAATAAATCAGACAATGGCAAATACCATATGATTTCACTTATATGTGAAGTCTAAAAGACAAAGCAACACTTTTTTAAAATACATGTAATATATACATATGTGAGTTTTAATTATTTAATATAATAAGGACTTTGTATTAGAAGTCAATTATGTGATACAGAATCCACACATGCTGTGATACCACCAGCAAACAATAGGGAGAGGGGAAGGTGGACTGATTCACTCTCTAGGTTTGATCTCTAACAAAGGTACTGCACATTCCAAAATGAGTTCCCAAAACTCAGGCCTAATTTAAACTGGCATCAATATCAAAGAAATCATCACAGTGAAAATATACTCAGGATTCCAGCTCCTGGTTAAAAACCTGAGTGATTTCTCAAGTCTGATCATAGGCAATTACAAAAGTTTTACCTGGCAGGTTTTACAGGGGAAAGCTGCCTTCCCCACCACAGATATGGTGCACAGCCAATGCATTGCAGTCTCTGAAGGCAGTTTCACTCAAGCACTCAGGCCCCTCTGGCTGGTCATGATGTTCATATGTTTGTATTCCTAGCCCAGGTGCCTTCTTTGCTAAGTCTCTTTACCTGAAGCCTTGGGCACAGCTCTTCAGGCACTTCTGCTAAGGCTCCCTTAAGGGGAGAAGAAAATGAGGGGAAAACCTTGAACATACTTTTCCATACTCTTACTTAGTACCCAGTACTTTTCCGCTCCTAGTTTTCTCTCCTTGGATCCCCATGGCCCCAGAGTGTTAAAACCACCAAAGCTTTTTGTTTGAGTCTCTGTTATGGGTGAAATTGTGCCCCCCCAAACTCATATGTTTAAGTTCTAACCCCCAGTACCTCAGAATGTGCTGTACTCAGAGAGAAGTTTTTTAAAGAGGTAATTGAGATGAAATTAAGTCATATGAGTGGGCCCTGATTCAATCCGATTGATGTCATAAGAAGAAGATATTTGGGCACAGAAACTCTTTTAAGGAAGACCATGGGAAGATGGTGTGGGGTAGGGGGAAGATGGCCATCTGCATGCCCAGGAGACAGGCCTTAGAAAAAAACAACCCTGCTGACACATTAATCTGAGACGTCTAGCCTCTAGAATAGTGATAAAAAAGATTTTTGTTGTTTATGACACCAGTCTATGGTAATTTGTTATGGCTGCTATGTTAATTTGCTAGGGCTGCCGTAACAAAATGCCACAGACTGGGTGGCTTAAACAACAGAATTTTATTTTATCATAGTTCTGGAAGCTGGAATTCCAAGATCAAGATGTTGGTAGGATTGATTCCTTCTGAGGACCCTTTCCCTTGGCTTATAGATGGCTATCTGTTTCCTATATTTTCATACACTCTTCTGTGTGTCTGTGTTCTAATCTCTTATAAAGACACCAGTCACATTGGATTAGGATCCACCATAGTGGCCTCATTTTAACTTAATCACTTCTTTAAAGGCCCTATCTCCAAACGTGGTCACATTCTGAGGTAATGGAAGTTAGAATTTCAATCAATGAATTTTGGGTGGACACAATTCAGTTCATAACAGCAGCCTTATAAAAACTAATACAGGCTCCCTCAACAGTAGGATGACTCCTCCCCCGAGCTGTGCTGATCCACTTGACCTTCTACAAGCATGCTGTTCCTTAGGAAAAACTGGAACACAGGCTATGCTTTCTCCAATTTTAGCCTGTTGCTTGTACAATTGCAGTAAATGACTAAAGTCTTGCTCATTACTTTCATTTTTGGCTTGTTGCTTTAACTGACTATTCGGACACCTGACATCTTAGCTCACTCTCCAGTTCAGCTGATCTCTTGACATATATATCCTGGTTGAAAAAGATCCCAGATATGACTGAAAGTATAAAAACAATGCCCGAATGTTCAGCTCCATACTAAAAGGGCCTGGCAGAGCTAACAAGATGTTCAGAATACAGTCAAGGAAGGGTGGACTCAATGGAGAAACAGAACCAACCAAAAAAAGTCATAATCCCAGCAATTGGCAATGGCTACATTAAGTAGTAATTTGGAGGGGCAGGGACCAGAGTAAATCAGTGTGCAGGAAATATTTCTAGAAGACACTCAGGACAGAGAGATTAACTCCAGAACCTATCTTCTTGTAGAGCCTTGTCATATATTATCACATTTCTTGGAGGTATGGTGAAGAAGAGCACGCCTTTGAGAAGGAAATGTCTGACACTGACATTTATTAAGAAAATAATCTAATTAATCCAATTTGTTTTCATGAAAGGGTAACTAGTGTTTTAAGTTATAGGAATTCCATGAATATTGCATTTCTGTATCTAAACAGTGATTAGAACTAGGTATGTCATCATAAAATTTTGGAAAGGATGGCAAAGTGATAAAAAATATTAGAAGTTTTGTAGAGTTACAAGTAGATGAACATCCATAATCAAGAAGATCTGATTAAGGAATCATTATCAAGCTAGAGATATTTTTAGGTAATTTTGCTTTCAGCCCTGTCCTACTAAATATTTTTATTAGTGACATGGATAAAGACATTAATAATTTTTGATCAATTTTGTGGAAAACATGAAAAAGAGAGGAAGAGCTGACAATCAATAAAGATGTGACAGTGGCTAAATCTAACAAGGTAAAATTTAACAGAAGTAAATGTAAAGTTATGTATTTGAGTCTAAAACTTACATAAATTGAAAGAAATGTGGCTTATTTTGTTTATGTGACCAAAAGAATTCTCCAGCTTATTGCCTCAAAGAAATAAATTTAAAAAGAGATATGATTGATGTTTCCATATTAAAATAAAAATAATTATGTATGAAAGATTCTATTTATTCTGTGTTACCTGTACAACAAAACTAAGACAAG
Organism: Eumetopias jubatus; assembly: GCF_037043125.1. Classification (NCBI taxonomy): domain Eukaryota; kingdom Metazoa; phylum Chordata; class Mammalia; order Carnivora; family Otariidae; genus Eumetopias; species Eumetopias jubatus. The sequence continues at coordinate 21,523,336 of NW_028274817.1, read as the reverse complement.
TGAGTAGAATTTAAAGGGAAAAAGAAGTGGCTAAATAAAAAGCAAAGTTTTCTAATAGCCCAGATTTTCAAAAATAGCATTTTTTAAAAATATTTTATTTATTTGACAGAGAGAGACACAACGAGAGAGGGAACACAAGCAGGGGGAGTGGGAGAGGGAGAAGCAGGCTTCCTGCAGAGCAGGGAGCCAGACGGGGGGCTCGATCTCAGGCGGGGCCCGATCCCAGGACCCTGGGATCATGACCTGAGCCAAAGGCAGACACTTAACGACTGAGCCACTCAGGAGCCCCCAAAATAGCATTTTTAAAGAGGTAATGAGTTCCCCTTCACTGGAATTGTTCAAGCTGAAGATTAATAATGAGGTATGATGAATTTAATAACCGTATATCTGCATTAGTTTAGGGATAGCTTAATTCAATAAAGAATTAAATACACTCTAGGATTTGACTAATTCAAGAAACTTTCTGAAATCAATAATCTCTCTATATCTGACAAGACTTCTATTTTGAATAGAATGATTTTAAGGCAAGAGTAGCTAACGGCCCAAGCAATTAGATGTAATAAAATTCCGTTATGATAATTCACATTTCTATGACTCAACTGAGCTGTAAAACAAATTTTCTGGCATAAATATTACATAAAAAACAGGTAATCTCACAAAAATGTCATAAATAATAGTAACTTAGTCAACTGTAATGAGAAAGCCACATACATAATATTTTGTACTTCTTTTTTCTTTAAATATTTTTTATTGTTATCTTAATCACCATACATTACATCATTAGTTTTTGATATAGTGTTCCATGATTCATTGTTGGTGCATAACACCCAGTGCTCCACGCAGAATGTGCCCTCTTTAATACCCATCACCAGGCTAACCCATCCCCCCCCCTAGAACCGTCAGTTTGTTTTTCAGAGTCCATCATCTCTCATGGTTTGTCTCCCCCTCTGATTTACTCCCCTTCGTTCTTCCCCTCCTGCTATCTTCTTCTTCTTCTTTTTTTTCTTAACATATATTGCATTATTTGTTTCAGAGGTATAGATCTGTGATTCAACAGTCTTGCACAATTCACAGCGCTCACCATAGCATATACCCTCCCCAATGTCTATCACCCAGCCACCCCATCCCTCCCACCCCCCACCACTCCAGCAACCCTCAGTTTGTTTCCTGAGATTAAGAATTCCTCATATCAGTGAGGTCATATGATACTTCTCTTTTAAAATTGCTCTTAAGAAAAGTGATTGTATGGTGACTAACATAACATAATAAAATTAAAAAAATAAAAAAATAAAATGTTTCATTTGCCACACATCAAAAAAAGTGATAGTAAAAATGACACTAGGGAATTCAGTGTCTTTCTTCAATGACTTTTATAAAAACTGTCTCGGGTTACTAGCAAAAAATTATTTTCTACTTAAAGTGCAGTGCAAAAAACCTTGATTTTCATATTGCAATATCTACATTTTTTTTCTCTCTCTTTTAGAAAAGCAATGAAATTCAAATTCCCACCCCTGGAATATAGCTGCCACTTTTGAAATTGAAGTAAAATTCACATAATGTAAAACTCACCATTTTAAAGTGTTCAGTTAAAAAAAAAGACAAAACAAAAAATAAAGTGTTCAGTTCAAGTGGCTTCTAGACTTTCACAGTGTCGTACAATTATTACCACTATTATTGGTAATAGTGGTAATTCCAGAATATTTTTTCATCCCCCCAAAACAATCCATACCCATTAAGCAGTCATTTTCCATTCACCCTTCCTTCCAACCTTAGTGATCACTAATTTGTTTTCTGTCTTTATGGATTTGCCTATTCTGGATATTATATACAAATGGAATCATATATGTGGCTTTTTGTGTCTGACTTCTTTCCCTTAACATATTGTTTTAAAGGCTCATCCATGTTGTAGCATGTATCAATATTTCATTCCTTTCTATGATTAAATAACATACCATTGTATAGATATACCACATTTTCTTCATCCATTCATCAGTTTATGGACATTTGAATTGTTTCTACATTTTTGTTATGGTAAATAGTACTATTATGAACAATCCTGTGCAAGTTTTTTTTTTTGAAGATATGTTTGTAATTCTTGGGGACTATATAAGTTTTATAAGACTGCTGTAACAAAGTACTACAAACAGGGTGGCTTAAGCAATAAATTTTTTTTCTTAAAATTCTGGAGGCTAGATGTCAGTGATCTAGGTATCATCAGACTTGGTTCCTTTTGAGGGTTATGAGGAAGAATCTATTTCATGATTCTTTCCTAGTTTCTGGTGGTCTGGCAATCTTTGTCATTCCTTAGCTTGTAGAAACATCACCCCAATCTCTTCCTTCATTTCATGTTATTCTCCCTGTCTCTTTGTCTGTGTCCAAGTTTTCCCTTCTTATAAGGATACAAGTCATACTGGTTTAGGACCCTTTTTAACTTGGTTACATCTGTATAAACCTTTTCTCCAAATAAGGTCACATCCTGATGTACTGGGGTTAAGACTCCAACAGAAGTACATACTTAGGAGTAGAATTGCTGATTTATATGTTAATTCTGTGTTTAACTTTTTAATGATTCAGCAGCAATGTATGAAAGTTTTAAGTTTTTCATGTTGTCAACACTTAGGACTTTTCTTTTTAAAAAAAATTATAGCCATTCCATATTTGTCACTTTTTATAATATTACATATAGATGAAATTCAAATATTCATACAGATGATAAAGTTAATATATCATCATCAATAGTGGAAATATACAGAAACCAATAGTGACTAGCACATTCTTCTCTGAACATCAATATTTTTCAGACTCTTCTATGCATAGATTAGTGTACAGAAAATAGACTTACATTTATTTTTTATGGTATAAATATATCATTGGATGGTTAGAAATAATTACTGATAAAATTATTACTCATTTAAAAATTATCTCACTGTAATTTCTTTGAAAAACTTGTAATATGGGGTTTTCTATGTGAAAATATATCATTAATATCAATTTTTGAGCATGGATTTCCATCTAATTTTTAGAAGGGTACTGAAAAGCCTAATTTCTCCCCCAGATCTCATTTAAGCTGTGCTAATGGGTCTTCTCCTATTCTACAAAATTGATACAAGTAATGTGAAAGTTAAGGGCATTTCTCTTCAATCCTTGAATAAGAATTATGACAATGGGGAACAACAAGATGTTTGTATTAACATAAATAGTACTGTAATAGTAATAAAACACAATGTATGAGGAAGTAGACAAGTCAGAACTTGGTTCATGACTCTCAGTACTCTACCTTATTACTATACCAGATTTTATGCTCAGCTTTACAGTTAACAAATAGATAAAAGCAATATTTCAATCTATATACAGCAAACCTACTTTGCACGTAAATTTGCACATCACATCTTCTTTATCCATTTATCCATCAATAAACCTCTGGGCTCTTCCCATATTTAGGCAATTGTGGACATTCTGCTATAAATACTGGGGTGCATGTGCCACACAGAATCACTATTTATGTGTCCTTTGGATAAATACCTAGTAGTGCAATTGCTGGGTCACAAGGTAGTTCTATTTTTAACTTTTTGAGGAACCTCCATACTGTTTTCCAGAGTGGCTGCACCAGCTTGCACTCCCAAAAACAGTGTAAAAGTGTTCCCCTATCTCCGTATCCTCACCAACATCTGTTGTTTCCTGAGTTCATTTTTGCCATTCTAACTGGTGTGAGGTGGTATCTCATTGTGGTTTTGGTTTGTCTTTCCCTGATGCCAAGTGATGTTGAGCACTTTTTCATGTGTCTGTTAGCCATTTGCATGTCTTCCTTGGAGAAATATCTGTTCATGTCTTCTGCCCATTTCTTGACTGAATTTTGTTTTGTTTTGTTTTTTGGGTGTTGAGTTTGATAAGTTCTTTATAGATTTTGGATAGTAGACCTTTATCTGATAAGACATTTGCATATGTCTTCTCCCATTCCATAGGCTGCTTTTTAGTTTTGTTGATTGTTTCCTTTGCTGTGCAAAAGATTTTTATCCTGATGAAGTCCCAATTGTTCATTTTTGCTTTAGTTTCCCTTGTCTCTGGAAACGTGTCTAGCAAAAAGTTGCAACAGCCAAGGTCAAAGAGGTTGCTGCCTGTATTTTCCCCTAGGATTTTGATGGTTTCCTATCTCACATTTAGGTTTTTCATCCATTTTGTATTTATTTTTGTGTATGGTGTAATAAAACAGTCCAGTTTCATTCATCTGCATGTGACTGTCCAGTTTTCCCAACACCATTTGTTGAAGAGAGTGTCTTTTTACAATTGGATATTTTTTCCTGCTTTGTCAAAGATTAGCTGACCATAGAGTTGTGGGTCCATATCTGGATTCTTTATTCTGTTCCATCAATCTATGTGTCTGCTTTTGTGCCGGAACCATACTGTTTTGATGATTACAGCTTTGTAATACTGCTTGAAGTCCAGGATTGTGATGTCTCTTGCTTTGCTTTTCTTTTTCAACATTACTTTTTCAATTTGGGATCTTCTGCAGTTCCATACAAATTTTAGGATTGTTTGTTCTAGCTCTGTGAAAAATGCTGTTGTTATTTTTATCAGGATTGCTTTGAATGTGTAGATTGCTTTGGGTAGCATAGGAATTTTAACAATATTTGTTTTTCCAACCCGTGAGCCCAGAATATTTTTCCATTTCTGTGTGTCTTCTTCAGTTTCTTTCATAAGTATTCTATAGTTTTCAGCATACAGATCTTTTACCTTTTTGGTTAGAGTTATTCCTAGGTATCTTAAGTTGTTTGATGCAATTGTAAATGGGATCAATTCATTGATTTCTGTTTCTGCTGCTTCATTATTGGTGTATAGAAATGCAATGGATTGCTGTACACTGATTTTATATCCTGTGACTTTACTGAATTTATGTATCAGTCCTAGCAATTTTGGTGGAATCTTTGGGATTTTTTTTTAAAGATTTTATTTATTCATTCATGAGAGAGAGAGAGAGAGAGAAGCAGAGGGAGAAACAGGCTCCCAAGGAGCAGGGAGCCCGATGCGGGACTCGATCCCAGGACCCTGGGATCATGACCTGAGCCGAAGGCAGACGCTTAACCATCTGAGCCACCCAGGCACCCAAGGAATCTTTGGGATTTTTACATGGAGTATCATGTTGTCTGCAATGAGTGAAAGTTTGACTTCTTCCTTGCTTATTTGGATGTCTTTTATTTCTTTTTGTTGTCTGATTGCTGAGGCTAGGATTTCCAGTACTATGCTGAACAACAGTGATGAGAGTGGAATATGAATCAGCTATTAAAAAGAATGAAATATTGCCATTTGCAATGATGTGAATGGAACTAGAGTGTATTATGCTAAGCGACATAAGTCAGTCAGAGAAAGACAAGTACCATATGACTTCACTCATATGTGGAATTTAAGAAACAAAACAGATGAACATAGAGGAAGGGAAGGGAAAAAATAAAATATGATTAAAAACAGAGGGAGAGGCGAACTAGGAGACTCTTAACTATAGGGAGCAAACTGAGGGTTGCTGGAGAGGAAGTGGATGGGGGATGGGGTAATTTGCTGAAGGGCATTAATGAGGACACTTGAAGTAATGAGCACTGGTTGTCATATGCCACTGATGAATCACTAAACTCTACCCTCCTACTAACAATACACTTTATGTTAAATGACTTTAATTAAAAAAAAATGTTGAAGATGTCATAGGGAAATGGAAATATTTATCTTGATAAATTTGTCTGCAATATTTGATTCTGTAAAGACTACACTTTCTCCTTGTACTGTAGAAGTAGTCTGTGTTAGCATCAAAGATTACGTCTAATATATATTTAAGAAAATATATATAACTTCTCAGGGTGCCTGGGCGGCTCAGTTGGTTAAGCAGCTGACTCTTAATTTTGACTCAGGTTATGATCTCATAGGTCATGAGACTGAGCCCTGTGACAGGCTCCACACTCAGAGGAGAGTCTGCTTGATGATTCTCTCCCTCTGCCCTTCCCCCCACTCATGCTCTGTCTCTCTCAAATAAATAAATAAATATTTTTTTTTTAAAAGAAAATAGCGATGCCTGGGTGGATCAGTCAGTTAAGTGGCTGCCTTCAGCTCAGGTCATGATCCCGGGGTCCTGGGATCAAGTCCCACATTGGGTTCCTTGCTCAGTGGGGAGCCTGCTTCTCCCTCCACTGGCCACTCCCTTGCTTGTGCTCTCTTTCTCTCTCTCTGGCAAATAAATAAATAAAATCTCAAAAAAAAATTTTAAAAAAGAAAATAGATATAAATTCTTAAACATGGGCAACTTAGAGGACAATCTTTATTTTGAATTTCTGCTGCAAAATCTGGTTATTTACTAGAAGACCTTTTATTTCAGTATGCATGTAAGATAACTTGCAAAATTCTGGCCAGCTAAATTTTAGAGAATATTTTCAAGTTATGTATTTTAACATATCTGCAAGTTTGTAGAAAAATATCCAAATTATATTGGATTGAAAAGTTACACTGACTTTGGTTAGATAAGCTGAGTAACTTCATTATGAGAAACAGAATATGCTCAGAAAAATTAACCAACATATGGGCTTCATGTAGAGCAATGGATCACTTGAGTTACAGAAGCAAACCTACCAGAAATCTTGAAGCTGTCAGGTTCTTTCTGAAAGCAAATTTGTGAGAACACCAAGTTTCATCCAACAAATAAACTTTCTTCTTTATAAATGTACAAAAAACACTATTGAAAAGACATCCCACTTGTTCATTTACAAGATTCATAAGCACTTTTATTGCAGATATTTAAATTATTTTTTAAGGAGAATCAGGTAACATATAAGTTAAACAATCATATTCTCAAGATCTAATTTCTTCTCTAGTTTTACATCACTTTTTTTTTCACATTTCCCTTTTCCTTTTCATTTCCATGAAGTGAAACTAGTTCCATGTTTGCAACTTTGGAATCCTTAAGACAAACCTAATTCCACTTCTTTACTTCCCATTGACCAATAAAATACATTGTGACAAAGTCCACTCAGCTTGGTAAGTTCTTCATTACATATTTATTAGTAAACTTACATGCCCACTCCTTGAACTATTGAACAGTATATTTTTATCAGACATTACAAGTTCTTTTTAAAACAAAATGGATCCTCAAAATGACATCATTCTATTTTTCTTCTCATTTTGATGTCATTAAAACAGATGATGGAGTGGCATATACCAGCCATATCTACCAAAATATTAAGCCATTGAATGTCCCTGCAAGTTTTATATCAGTCCTCAATATTCCAAATCTCTATAATCTGGAACATTAAAAAAAAAAACTTAGTGATGTTACTGTGAATATTTCCAGTTGATTCATAGATAAGAGACATAATATACAAATATTGCCTCTATCTTACCATGTGTTATTCTAGCAATTTAACATAATAAATTAAGATGGCAAACCTGAAGATAAAATAGATATATGTGATCACATCTGTAAGTGTACTGGTCCGTTGTTTATATGATATGACTTGAAAAATTTCTTTCATGTCTCACAAAGTTCTTCACTGGCCTACTGAAAGGTCTAAAATTGCCATAGTTATTCATACATTGAGATCAATCATTAATATTCCCGGTTAAAAGTGCAAATAGTATGTAAGCTTTATTATTCACCTAAACTTCAATTTGAATGTATACATCAGATTACTAATGAAGAACACAAAATCCTTCAGTAGCCCATGGAACCTTCTTTTAGGGAATGGAGTGAAGATATGGGAGCACTTTGGAAATATTTAGCTATTTCATAATAAGTAAGTGGCAAAGAAGAACATAATTCTTAAGTATGGGATAGTATCTTCTCTTCACTTTTTCACTTTATTGTATTCTTTGTTTATGGAATTTGTGAGGGCCTTTGTATATATGGGCATGTGTATATGTTTATACACAAGCATATGTCCTACAGATGACTTTTGATTGCATGCAGAAAATTTAGATTATTTCTATTCTGAACTCCCTAAACATCAACCTTAATTTCAAAGCCAAAGGTTTTTAAAAGATTTTTATTTATGAGGGAGAGAGAAAGAGAGCACAAGTGGGTGTGGAGAGGCAGAGAGAGAAGCAAACTCCCCACGGAGCAGCGAATCTGACCTGGGGCTCAATCCCAGGACCCAGAGATCATGACCTGAACTGAAGGCAGATGCTCAACCATCTGAGCCACCCAGGCGGTCCCAATGTCAACCTTAATTTCAGAACAGTGTTGACATTTCTATACAATTTTTCATTAAGAATTTTGTTAACTTTGCTGCAATTTGACAGGTAAAACTAGGATTAGCAAGTGAGAGTTAATAATAATAAAAATAGCTAACATTTATTGAATGGTTACCATTTTTAAGTCCTGAGCTTACTGTTTGTGAGTAAGTTAGCCTACTGAATTGTCACAACTCTAGGAGGCAATGCTATTATTATCTGGATTTTGCATATGAGGAGTTGAGCTCACAGAGAATTAATAAAGTGTCCAATTTGTGAGAGTTAATATTCATAACTAGGTTTTTCTGGTTCTAGAACCAAAGCACTTAAGAAATATGCTATGCAACCCAGGGTGCCTGGGTGTCTCAGTCAGTTAAGTGGCTGACTTGATTTCAGCTCAGGTCATGATCTCAGCTCTGTGTTGAGCTTTGTGCTCAGTGGGGAGTCTGCTTGAGGATTTCCTCTATCCCTCTCCCCCTGTCCCACCCAATGCTCATGTGCTTTCTCTAAAATAAATAAATAAATCTTTAAAAAAAAACCCACAAAATATGCTATGCAATCTGACTTCATTTCCGCATAGAAGAATTGACTTGTACTTAGAATAGTTCAAAGGAGTCCAAAGAAAGATCATGACCCTTACTACTTGAAATGTTAGAATGAGGTTTAATGGCCACTTGACAGAAATGTAATGGAAAATAGAGCATTGTGCACGTGGTTGTCTCTCCAAGTTGTGATATTCTCATGTCCTGGACATAAAATTAGGTCTTGCACAAAGGAAAAAGCAAAAAAGATTGAGCAAAGAACAAAGGATAGAGAAGCTATAAATTGGCCATTTTCCTGTGTGAGCTTTCTTTTTTTCTTTTATTGCCTTGTTGGTAATTCCCAGAATCCATATTTGAGTGGGAAAATTATTCTCTTCCAGAGACAAATATACTGTGATTAAGTGACATCCATCATTCAGTTTTATCTGAGCCATCACTATCTTTTATTTTATTTTTATTTTTTAAGATTTTATTTATTTATTTATTTGAGAGAGAAAATGAGAGAGAGAGAGAGCATGAGGGGGGGAGGGTCAGAGGGAGAGGCAGACTCCCCGCTGAGCAGGGAGCCCCTTGCGGGACTCAATCCCAGGACTCCAGGATCATGACCTGAGCCGAAGGCAGTCGCTTAAGCAACTGAGCCACCCAGGCGCCCTTTATTTTTATTTTTTGAGTATAGTTGACACACAGTGTTACATTAGTTTCAGGTGTACAAAGTAATGATTCCGCAAGATTATACATTATGCTACAAGTGTAGTTACCATCAGTCCCTATATATCCCTAGTAAAATATCCACTATATTCTGTATGCTGTTCCTATTTTTCCTGTGACTAATTCATTCCATCACCAAAAGCCTGTATCTCCCATTTCTGTTCACTCATTTTGCCCAGCCCCTCGTCCCATCCCCTCTGACAGTCATCACTCTGTTCTCTGTATCTATAGATATGATTCTGATTTTTGTTTGTTTATTTTTTTTAGATTCCACTTATGGGTTAACTCATATGGTATTTGTCTTTCTCAATATGACTTATTTCACTTAACATAATACCCTTTAGGTCCATCCATGTTGTCACAAATGGCATGATTTCATCCTTTTTATGGCTATATAATATTCCATTATAGATATGTATAGTATATACATATGTACTATATATATACTATACATATATAAACATTTTATTTATTTTAGAGAGAGAGCATGAGTAGCATGTGTGGGGGGAGGAACAGAGAGAAAGGGAGAGAATCCTCAAATAGACTCCCTGTTGAGAGGGGAGCCCAATGTGGGGCTCTATCCCAGGACCCTGAGAAAAAGTTGGATGCTTAATCAACTGAGTCACCTAGGCATATATATGTATCACATCTTCCTTATCCATTTGTCTATGGATAGAATTTCAGTTGCTTCCATATCTTGACCATTGTAAATAATGCTGCAATAAACACAGGGGTGCATAAAACATTTTGAATTGGTGTTTTTCTTTCTTTTTTTTTAAGATTTATTTATTTATTTGAGAGAGAGAGAGAGAAAGAGCAAGTTGGGGGAGGTGAGGGGCAGAGGGAGAGGGAGACAAAGAATCTTCATGCAGACTCCCCACTGAGCATGGAGTCTGACTGGGGTTCAATCTCAGGACCCTGAAATCATGACCTGACCCAAAATAAAAAGTCAGGCACTTAACCTACTGAGACACCCAGGTGTCCCAGTGTTCTCATTTTCCTTGGATAAATACCAAATAGTGGAATTATTGGTTCATAGAATATTTCCATTTTTATTTTTTTTGAGGACCTGCCATACTGGTTGCACAGTGGCTATACCAATTTACATTCCCACTACCAGTATAGAAGTCTTCCTTTTTTTCCACATCTTTGTCAACCCTTGTTATTTCTTGTCTTTTTTTTTTTTTTTTTTTTTGCCATTCCAACAGGTGTAAGGTGTTATCTCCTTGTGGTTTGGATTTGCATTTCCCTGACGATGAGTGATGTTGAACACCTTTTCCTGTGTCTGTTAGACATCTGTATGTGATCTTTGGAGAAATGTTTGTTTGAATCCTCTGCCCATTTGTAATTGGATTATTTGCAGGAGGTTTTGGTGTTGAGCTGTATAATTTCTTCATATAATTTGGATATTAACCCCTTATCAGAAGAAGCATTTGACAAACATTGATTCTTGATAAAAACCCTCAACAATGTGGGGTATAAGGAATACGCCTCAACATTATAAAGACCACACATGGAAAACCCACAGTTAATATAATTTTCAATTGTGAAAAACAGAGTGGGAGAGGGAAAGAATCTCAAGCAGACTCTGCTGAACACGGAGCCCAATGTAGAGCTTGATCCTGTGACCCTGAGATCATGACTTGAGCTGAAACCAAGAGTTGGACACTCAACTGACTGAACCACTCAGGCACCCCAGTACCTGGAAATGATTAATTCCTGAAATTAATGACTACTGTTTACTAATTTAACAGAATTTTGACCACAGTACAGAAATAGCTGTACTATTAAGATGTATTAGATGTATTAGATGTATTAGATTGTATTAGATGTATTAGAAAATTAAGATGTATTAGAAAATTAAAATTATTAGATTTGTAATTAATTTTTAAGTATTACTTAGGTGCAATCATTTTATTGATTGATTGACTTTTATTTGAGTATAGTTGACACACAATGTTACATTGGTTTCAGGTATACAAGATGGTGGTTCAATAAATCTATGTTATGCTATGTTCACCAGAGGTGTAGCTACCATCTGTCACTATGCAACACTATTACAATATCATTGACTATATTCTCTATGCTGTATCTTTTATTCCTATGACTTATGCATTTCATAACTGGAAGCCTGTGCCTCCTACTCCCTTTCACTCATTTTGCCCATACTCCCCTCATAATCATCAGTTTGGTCTCTGTATTTATAGATCTGATTATGTTTTTTGTTTATTTGTTTGTTCTGGTTTTAGATTCCACATGCAAGTGAAATCATATGGTATTTGTTTTTCTCTATCTGACTTATTTTACTTAGCATAATACTCTCTAGATACACTAGATCTTTTGCAAAGGCTCTGTTTATTAATTGCAAACTGAGAACACAGAAATGTTATTATTTTTGAGTTCTATGAGCCATTCAAATATTTACCTGAAAATAAAGCAACATGGTTATGGAAGTGACTCAAAAAACAACCTCAATTTTTTTTTAAGAATGCCAAACAGCTAATATTTGCATGTATATATTTTAAGGCATTAAAAAATGAAAGACTAAATAACTTCCATCTAAACAAATACAGATTAAAAATTTACTCCTCTAAACTAAATCTAAAACATCAAGTGAAGGCTTGAGTGAAATTAAGGATATAAATCAAACTAAATATGAGAAATAAGAGAAGAGCACAGAAAAAATAAATAATTAGGAATGTTCAAACAGGGCGCCTGGGTGGTTCAGTTGGTTAAGCAATTGCCTTTGGCTCAGGTCATGATCCTGGAGTCCAGGGATCTAGTCCCACATTGGGTTCCCCGCTCAGCAGGGAGTCTGCTTCTCCCTTTGGCCCTCCCCCTCTGATGTTCTCTCTCTCATTCTCTCTCAAATAAATAAATATAATCTTTAAAAAAATAATGTTCAAATAAATTAATTGTTCACTGTCTAAGAATTTTAAAAAATGGAGACACCTGGGTGGCTCAGTGGGTTAAGCATCTGCCTTCAGCTCAGGTCGTGATCCCAGGGTCCTGGGATCGAGTACCACATCGGGCTTCTTGCTCAACAGTGAGCCTGCTTCTCTCTCTGCCTGTCGTTCCCCCTGCTTGTGTGTTCTCTCTCTTTCTTTCTCTCTCTCTGACAAATAAATAAAATCTTTAGAAAAAAGAATTTTAAAAATTTAGTATGGTAAAGTGACTAAATTCAAGAATGCTTTCCAAATTCAAATTCCAACAGGTAAAGGAAATGGAAAGCCAATTGCTTGGGGTATCTGGGTGGCTTAGTCGGTTGAGTATCTAGCTCTTGTTTTTAGCTCAGGTCATGGTCTCAGGGTTGTAAGATCAAGCCCTGCATCTTTCTTTGCTCTCAGTGGGGAGTCTGTTTGTCCCTGTCCCTCTCCCTCTGCCCCTCTGCACTCTCTCTCTCTCTCTCTCAAATAAATAAAATGTTAAAAAAGAAAAAGAATTGTTAAATGTGTACAGTAAAAAATGACAGACATCTATCTTTTGTAAGAGAAACAACTGCCACTAAAGAAATGCAAAGGTAAAAGAAAAAGAAAAACAAAACAAAACTATGAATGAAAGATGTGTAAAGTGTTTGGAAAACTAAAACAATATATTAACTTAGGGCATATCTCTGAGTACCCTAAACCACATTTACCTATTGTACAGAACAAAACATATGGTGATACATTTTATAAAAGTTATTGTAACTGTTTCTAAATAAGCAAAGAAGTTGTTTCTATAATTGCAAAACAGCTAATTTTTACTAATTTGGGGCAAGAGGTAACAGCTGCAGTTTTGTCAGCTGCATCCTAATGTTCCACACACCTCTGCTCAAAAAAAAATGGAGACGGTCTCCTTTTATTGCATAGTCTCCTCCCCTTTCAAATAAATACCCTGAAGGTCATTAGTAATGACATTTTACCCAGGGCTTTTTCATTCAGGAAAAGGTGAATAGCAGACACCAGATCACTAGAATTCAGCAAAGAAAATCATGGTTTAGAAAAATTTAAGAGGAGGCAGAAAGGACTTCCTGCTTGGTACAAGTTGCTACTTCCTTTCACAGCCTGTAACCCTCGGTGGCTCTTTGGCTTAATGACTGATATAACACTTTTTTTTTTTTTCCCTAGTAGAAAGTGGTAAAAAAAAAAATAAATAAGGAATCACTTCTTAGTTGTTGCCTTCTTATAAAAGGTTTACTTAATTCTTATCCTGCCCTATTCTTTATCGTTCTTTGTTGCTATTTATTTTCTCTCCATCACAGAGCACTAGTTTAGAGGGAGAGTAATACAGGGTTTATTCTGGTTCAGAAGATGCATGTTTGTGTGGTAACTGCTTGCTGATGAATTTTTAAAAGTCAATCTCTCTCCCTCTAAACTAGTGAATATACTCCTGATATATTTTAGAAGGGATTTAAGTGTGGTTAATATATCAAACTCAAAATTATCAAAAAGCAATTACAAAGAATTAATCTCCATAGGTTATACATACAGAGGATGCACAGAAGTATTTGATATATGCCTCAGTTACAATTGCATTTAATTATCTTAGTGGTTATTTCTAATGTCATTTCCCTTACTATTATTCAGGAATTGTTATTTAAAGTTCCATTCTACTCTGGATTGGGAGTCTAAAACAGCTTTTTGACATTTCGATTGTGATATTTCCCAGAGACTAGTTAAGTTCATTAGTGAAACTACACAGAAAATATATAATTAGACCAGAATCCCTTTTCAGTTTTCACATTTTCTATACCATTATTAAGCACCTGATAACTGAGATTTCATCCATCACCAACAATACAATTTAGTTTCATTAACTTGTAGATTTTTGCATCCAATTCTCATCATCCATCTTCCCTCAGGTTCATACAAAGCAGGTGTATAGCACACACACATAATGATATTATATGTTCAGTTTCTGGACTTTAATAATGTTGATATATTTTAATGCTTTCATTCTTATATAATTGGCCCACTTATCAACTCTGACACATCATTAGCAGACACTAACCGTACATCAGACAGATTTACACTACAACATCTAATCAGGGAATTAGTGTCAATCTAACAATAGTAAACTCCAAATATTTCCAGAGAACAGTACAATACTTTCTCTCCAAAGTCAATCCTTAAACTTCAAAAGCTGAAAATGCCTAATAAGATAGAACATTTCCTATTACAATGAAGAAGACATATAGTACTACTAATGATGATAATGTGACAGGAAATTCCAAACCTGAGCCTTATATGAATAGGATCCAAAAATGAGCACTTTCTATCACTACCCTTTTTCATAAAGCATGTGTAGCCAGTTGATACTTCACATGCAAATGACAAAAACAATGTCCTGACTCCTGCATCAATTCTTCCCTGAAAAAAGTGATTATCTTTCAGTAGCTAAAGTCTATACCCTAGTTCATTGGTTGATTGTTTCTTCATATTAGGATTAATTCACCAGTGCTCAAAAATATTTTGCAATAAATAATCAGGAGGTAGTATAAATGACGACTGATGTCTGTGCTGTTTTTCACCTTTAGAATCACATAGATTAAATTCTAGAAAACTGCTGCAGCTAACTTGTAGATTTCTCTTGCTAATAATTATATATTTGCACAAACCGACTTATATGAAAACAATAGGACTTAATGACATTATAAATACTACTTTGTTGAAAGATATGTCTCCTTTTGGAGTTTTCAAGAAAAGAAAGTATTTAAATCTGCACTTTTTCTGGGAGTATTCAAAAACCACTTTGTGTGGGGATAAAAATCTCTAAATAGAAAAAGCTTTAAAAATCTTTTTTTTTTTTTTTTTGGTCACACTGTCATTGGTAGTTAGTAAAAAGGCTAACAATATAAAAAATAAATGGAAAGTCTGTTGCAGATATGCATGCAACTTGTTATTCTTCCGATTCTGTGACAGAAGTACATTTTGAGTGAAATGCCAAAAAAAAAAAAAATCTTTACAGGCAATTGCGCCAAAAAGATGTTATATATTAACACTGAGAATATCTGACGCTCACTATGCAAACATTCTCCTTGAGCTTTAACTTAAAGCCATGATTTAGTTTAATACTTCTTTAAAGTTGGGTAACAATAGCTGAATTTGAATTTTACAGGCCCACTGGTAAAAACTCTGGTACTACTATAAAAGATTAAGGAAGTATTCATTAGTATCAACAAATATTTAAAACAGAATTGAAGTGACTACTGCAAGTTTTATAGCAATTTTTCTAAATCAATTAAGACAGAAATTTATTCATTATAGGGAAAAAAACAAACTCCATGAACTTCCAAGATCAAGTCATCATTATATTTTGACAAAGATAAATGAAAATGTATTCAAGTATTTTACTCTACTTAATTAGGATTTATATTCCATTTATTTTCTAAAAGATGAAGATGCTCTGTTATATTTTACAATGGAATCAGCATTGATAGAAACATAACTGGAACCCTGTAGAAGAGGACATAAAAGGAAGAAGAAAAAATTAGTAAATGTGTAGCTTTATTTAGTTTTCACTTTTTAGAAAAAGGAAAGAAAGAAAATTAATAGAGAATATTTTCTTGGTTTAAAAACTATTTTTATTGAGATATAAATGACATACAACATTAAGTTAGTTTTAGGGGGCACCATAATGATTTGATATATGTATATATTGTGAAATGATTACCATCATAAGTTTAGTTAACATCCTTAGCCACACCGTTACATTTTTTTCTTGCAATGAGAATGTTTAAGATCTGCTTTTTTAAGCAACTTGCAAATATACAATATAGAATTGTTAATTATAGTCACCATGATATATATTACATCCCCAGGATTTATTTATTTCATAACTGGAAGTTTGCACCTTTTGACCACCTTTACGCAATTGGCCCACCCCCAGGTCCCACCTATGGCAACCACCATGTGAAATCTGTATCCATTAGTTCGAGGTTTTTTTGTTTTGTTTTGTTTGTTGTTTTAGTTTTTTTTTTTTTGGTTTTGATTTTGGTTTTTAGATTACTCATATAAGTGAGATCATAATCTTTTTCTGTTTAAATTATCTCACTTAGCATAATGCCCTCAAGGTATATCCCATGTTGTCAAATGGCAAAATTCCTTTTATTTTTTTATAGCTGAATCATATTCCAGGGCCAGTGTGTTACACACACCACATTTTCTTTATTCATTCATTTATCAATGGACAATTAGGTTGTTTCCATTTCTTAGCTATTTCAAATAATTCTGCAGTACTAATAGCGGCAATAAACATGAAGGTACACATATATTTTAGACAGTTATTTGATATCCTTCAGATAAATACTCAGAAGCGGAACTGATGGTTGATGGACCATATGGTAATTCTGTTTTTAATTTTTTGAGGCACTTTCATACCACTTTCCATTAATAGCTGCACCCCTTCAATAGTGTGGAAGAGTTTCCTTTTTTTCCAAATCCTCATCAACATTAGTTATTTCTTGTCTTTTGATAATAACCATTCTAACAAGTGTGAAGTGATATTTCATTATAGTTTTGGTTTGAATTTCCCTGATGATTAAGGATGTTGAGCACTTTTTCACATACCAGTAGGCCATCTCTGTCTTCTTCGGAAAAATGTCTATCAGATTTTTTTTTCTATTGAGTTGCATGAGTCTTGTATATATTTTTCATATTAATGCCTTATCAGATATATCATTTGCAAATATTTTCTTTCATTTTATAGGTTGCCTTTTTGTTTGTTTTCTTTGCAATACAGAAGCTTTTTAGTTTGGTGTAGTCATGCTCATTTTTGCTTTTATTGCCTTTGCTTGCTTTTGACATAAAATTCAAAAAATAATTTCCAAGATTTATGACAAGGAGCTTAACCCCTAGGTTTTTGTCTAGAAGTTTTATTGTTTCAGGTCTCATGTTAATTCTTTAATCCATTTTTGGTTGAATTTTGTTTATGGTGTAAGATATTGGCCTAGTTTTACTCTTTTTTGTGTAGTTGTCAAATTTTTTGAATACAATTTACTGAAGAGACTATTCTCCCCTCATTGTATATTCTTGGCTCCTTCATTATAAATTAATTTGTCATATATGCATGGTTTATTTCTTGGTTCTGTATACTGGTCCATTGATCTATGTATCTATTTTTCTGTAAACACCATACTGCTTTAATTACAATAACTTTGTAATATAGTTTGAAATCAGGACGTTTGATGCCTCCAGCTTTGTTTTTTCTTAAAATTGTTTTGGCTATCTGAGGTCTTCTTTGGTTCCATACAAATTTTAGGATTGGTTTGTTCTAGTTCTATGAAAAGTACTGTTGTTATTTTGATAGGGATTCTATTAAGTGTGTAGATTGCTTTAGGTAGTATGGACATTTTAACAATATTTTTTCTTCCAATGCATGAGCATGGAATATCTTTCCATTTGTCTGTGTCTTCTTAATTTCTTGCATCAGTGTTTTATAGATTTCATAGTACATTCTTTCACTTCTTTGGTTAAGTTTATTCCTAATATGTTATTATTTTTGGTGCAATAATAAATGGGATTGTTTTCTCAATTTCTCTTTCTGCTGCTTCATTATTAATGTATAGAAATGCAACAGATTCTGTACATTGAATTTGTATCCTGTGTCCTTACTGAATTCATTTATCAGTCCTAGTAGTTTTTTTGGTGGGGTTTTTGGGGTGTTCTATATATAGTATCATGCCATTTGCAAATAGTGAACATTTTACTTCATAACCAATTTTGATGACTTTTAATTCCTTTCTCTTGTCGGATTGCTGTGGCTAGGACTTCCAGTACTATGTAGAATAAATATGGTGAGAGTGGATATCCTTGTTTCATTCCTGAATTTAGGAGAAACTCTCATCTTTTCACCATTGAGTATGATGTTAGCTGTCGGTTTTTCATATATGGCCTTTATTATGTTGAGGTATGTTCCCTCTAAACCTACTTTGTTGAGGGTTTTTATCACGAATCGATGTTGTACTTTGTCAAATATTTTTTCGGCATCTATTGAAATGATTATGTGGTTTTCTTCTTTCTCTTATTGATATGATTAATCACATTGACTGATTTGCAAATATTGAACCATTTTCCCGCTCCAGGAATAAATCCCACTTGATCATGGTGAATGATTTTTTTAATGTGTTCTTGGATTTGGTTTGTTAATATTTTATTGAGCATGTTTGTATCTATGTTCACCAGAGATACTGACCTGTAGCTCTCCCCTACACACACCCGCATAGTGTTTTCAACTGGTTTGGGTATCAGGGTAATGCTGGCCTCATAGAATGAATATGGAAAATTCCTTTTTCTTCTATTTTTGGGGATAGTTTGAGAAGAACAAGTATTAACTCTTCTTTAAACGTTTGGTAAAAATCACCTGTGAAGCTGTCTGGTCCTGAATTTTTGTTTATTGGGAGTTTTTTTTATTACCAAATCAATTTCATTTCTGGTAATCAGTCTGTTCAAATTTTCTATTTCCTCCTGCTTCAGTTTTGGGAGGTTATGTTTCTAGGAACTTATCCATTTCTTCTCAGTTGTCCAATTTGTTGGCATATAATTTTTCATAATATTCTCTTATAATTCTTTGTATTTCTGTGGTTTTGGTTGTCATTTCTCCTCTTTCAGCTGTGTTTGGATGGGACATTCCATTAATGTTTATTAAGTCCATTCTGTGTATCATGTAGTTTAATTCCAATGTTTCCATATTGATTTTCTGTCTGGATAATCTATATATTGATGAAAGTGGAGTAATGAAATCTCCAACTATTATTGTATTGTCTATTTCTCCCTTTAGGTCTATTAAAATTTGTTTCATATATTTAGGTGTTTCTATGTTTGGTGCATAAATATTTACAAATGTTATATCCTCTTATTAGATTGCCCCCTTTATCATTATGTAATGCCCTTCGTTGTCTCTTATTATGGTCGTTGTTTTAAAGTCTATTTTTGTCTGATTTAGGTATAGCTACCTTTGCTTTCTTTTGGTTTCCATTAACATAAAAAATATTTTTTCCATCCCTTCACTTTCAGTGTGTGTACTTACATCTAAAGTGAGTCTCTTGTAGGCAGCATGTATTTGTTTGTTTGCTTATGTATTTTTGGTTTTAATCCATTTAGCTATGTTATGACTTTTCTTGGTAAAATTGAGTCCACTTATACTTAAAATAATTATTGATAGGTATGGATTTACTGTTATCATTTTATTAACTCTCTTCTGGAGTTTTTGTTATTCCTTTGCTCTTTTCTTCTCTTGTTCTTTTTCTTTGTGATTCGATGATTTTCTCTAATGGTATGCTTAGTTTCCTTTCTTTTTCTTATCTACTATAAGTTTCTTTTGTAGGTACCATGAATCTTATATAAAATATAGTTATAAGAGCTTTTTAAAAAGTACTGATAACAATTTAAATTCGAATGTATTATAAAGCTCTACATTTTTACTCCCCCATTACGTTTTATATTTTTGATGTCACAATTTACATCTGTTTAGCTTTTGTATCTATTAACAAATTATTATAGTTATTTTTACTACTTTTGTCATTCACTCTTCATACTAGATTATAAGTGATTAACTCATAATGATGAAACCTTAGATCATTCTGAATTTAATTATATATTAATTTTACAATGAGGTTTATATTTTCAACTATGTTTCTAACTAATGCCCTTTCATTTCAGCTTAAAGAAGTCCTTTTAACATTTCATCTAAGTCTAGACTAGTGATGATGAATTCCTTCAGCTTTTGTTTTTTTGGAAAACTTTTTTTTTTTTTTTTTTAGTTTCTGAAGGACAACTTTGCTGGATAAAGTGTTCCTATTTGGCAGGGTTTTGTTATTGTTGTTTTGTTTGTTTGCTTGCTTGTTTCCTTCCAGCACTGAATATATCATGCCACTGTCTTCTGGCCATCAACGTTTCTGCTTAAACATCTGCTAGTTTTCTTATGGGGCTTCCTTTATATGTAACAACTTGTTTTCCTCATGCTGCTTTAGATTCTCTCTTTCTTTTTAACTTCTGACAGTTTAAACATAATTTGCCCCGGAATTGGTCTCCATTCATCTGATTTGGATTGTATGGATTTCTTGGATCTGCATATTTATTTCCTTCCCCAGGTTAGAGAAGTTTTCAACTATTGTTTCTTCAAATAAACTTTCTGCCTCATTCTCTCCTTCTTCTCTTTCTAGGACACTAATAATGTGAATATTGATTTTCTTAATATTGTTTCATAAGTCTCTTAAGCTATCTTCACTCTCTCTTTTCTTTTTTTCTTCTCTGAGTAAATGCCACTGTCCTATCTTTGAGTTTGGTGATCCTTTCTTCTGCTTCATTTGGTCTGCAATTAAGCCACTTTATTGATTCTTTTTTTTAGTTCAATCATTGTATTCTTCAGCTCTATAATTTCTATTTGATATTTTCTTATATTTTCTATCTCTTTGTTGAAATCCTTATCTTGTTTATGCACTGTTCTCTTAACATTGGCAATCATATTTATGACCATTATGTTGAATTCTTTATCAAGTAAATCACTTATCTCCATTTCATTATGGTCTTTCTCTGAGGTTTTATCTTGTTGTTCCATTTGGAATACAATCCTTTGTTTCTTCATTTTCCTTGATTCTCTGTGTTGGTTTCTGCACATTAAATAGCCACCTCACAGTCTTGAAGGAGTGGTCTTGTGTGGGAGATAATCCTTGTTATTCAACCCCACCCTAGCTGTTGAGTGTCTCTCAAATCTTTGTGATTGTCTAAGCAGACTTCTTTGTTCTTAGGGCTCGCAGTAGTTGAGAGTGTGCCAAGACTTGTCAGTGTACCAATGGAGAGGATTTCAGTAGGTACCTAAATGCAGGCTGGTTGGAAGCTAGACCTTCAGGTAGTGGCTTTTAAAGTATACAATATACCTTTCCAGGGGAAGACTGGGAGATGATCATTTCTCTCTTCTGCACTGAGCCCTGGAGAGGCAGCCAGTTTCAAATAGTTTCTTTGCTACCATCCAGTTGAACTCATGAACACAAGTCACATTGACTACCAGAGCCAGTATATAAAGGGATGTGTGCTCTGGGAAACAGCCACAAAATCCAGGGCACCTGACATATGTCCTTTTATAGAAAGACTTGTGACCTGGTTACAGAAGGAGAGCACAAAGATGGCATCTACTGACTTCACCAGTCTTTGGAGAGCATTGCAGTTGGCCCTTAGATGTATCCTAAATAAGAAGCCTGACTCTCAAGCCTGCAGCTTTTAAGATATGCTAATATGCCTCTTTCATAGAAAAACTGTTTTAGTCTCCTGAATCTATGTTGGGCTGGGGTGGGGAAGGATGGCCATGGTGAGTCCTATTAGATCATTAAGAACTATTTCTTTGTTCATTATAGACTTGTGGGTCTCATGGACAAAAGCCCCACTGGCTTTCAGAGCTACACATTTTGGGGGTCTCTCTCTCAGACGTAAGTCTTAAAAGATAGGATGTTAGATGCTTCAATCCAATCATTTCACTCCTTGGGGAAAGGCTGAGAGTTGTGCTTTTCCTCCCAATTTTCTGTCATTGTCCTGGGGGTAGGCTTTCTGGCAAGACTGCATCTCTACTTATTCTGCCCAATCCAATGTAAGTCTTTTTTAGTTTAGTTTAGTATATAAGAGTCACTCAGCTAGTCTGGGTGTTATTTACTTATTTATTTATTAAAAGATTTTATTTATTTATTTGAGAGAGACAGAGAATGCAAACAGGGGGAGGGGCAGAGGGAGAGGAATAGGCAGAGAATTGTAAGCTGACTCCATGCAGAACATGGAGCCCAAGATGGGGATTGATCTTATGACCCCAAGATCATGACCTGAGTTGAAACTAAGAAGTGGGTGTAAACCCAGGTGCCCCTGTTTTTGTTTTTTTTTTAGAGGTAATTATTTTGTATGAAGTTGTAGATTCTGTGTGTCCATGAGAGGAGGTGACATCAATAGTCTCCTATGTTAAAACCTTGAACCAGAAACTCAGACACAATAATTTCTTATTACTAAACTCAAGAGGGAATTTATCATGTGGAATATTGCATAAAGGTCTTCTGTAACACTGTGAATGATAATCTCAAGATAGAATTTTATTAAAAGGCAAACATGAAAAATGAAAAATTATTCACTCTACAAAAAAGTATATTTAAAAATCATTTACTCTATTATACATAACAGTTATAATTTTTTTCTATGTTTGCCTGGTTCATAGTTAAAATTTTATTTTATTGTGTTAGGAACACTTAACATGATATTTACCCTTTTAATAAATCTTTAAGTGTGTGATACAGTATTGTTAAATAAAGGCACTATGTTGTAGAGAAGATCTCCAGAATTTATTCTTCTTGCATAAAATTTGTTCCATAACATCTTCCAGTATGTACAGCCCCCAGACCTTGACAACTACCATTATATTCTATCTTTCTATGAGTTTGATTATTTAAAATACCTTCTATAAGTAGATTCCCATTTATAATAGCCATGTTGGGCCTCTGAATCAACAGGCAAATAAAGGAGTTATAGTGTTGGCTGAAGTGATTGATCCTGACTACCAAGGGGAAATTAGATTGCTACTCAGCAATTGAGATAAGGCAGAGTGTGTCAGGAATACGGGAGATCCCCCAGGGCATCTCTTAATATTACCATGCCCTATGATTAAGGTCAACTGAAAACTAAAACAACTCAATTTAGGCAGGACTACTAATGGCTCAAACCCCTGAAGGATGAAAGTTAGGGTTAGCCCAGCAGGTAAAGAACCATGACTAAACGAGGTGTTTATCAAAAGCAAATGAAATACAGGATGCACAGTAGAAGAAGATAATTAAAATACCAGCT
This sequence comes from Eumetopias jubatus, assembly GCF_037043125.1. Classification (NCBI taxonomy): domain Eukaryota; kingdom Metazoa; phylum Chordata; class Mammalia; order Carnivora; family Otariidae; genus Eumetopias; species Eumetopias jubatus. The sequence goes on along the minus strand of NW_028274817.1, from coordinate 21,500,091 downwards.
ATAACCACATCATCACTTACAGAAATGAGAACTATATTATATAAGTGCATTGCTTTTTATATTATAGCATTTAAATATTGTTAATTTTACATCATAGTTAAGTTATTGAATTATCAAGGAAAAGGGTAAACATCATCCAAGGACTTTACCCCCTCTTCTGAGGAAGGGATTAGTGCATTTTCATTTGTATGCAGTATAGTTGTATCATGTTAGGTGAAATTATGACATTATTGTTGTCTTTATTTGGAAACTAACTATAGTTTAAGGATATGTATATGAATGCCATGTTGACAAGGGTGGACTTGTGATGGCTAATTTTATGTGTTGACTGGCCACAGGATGCCCAGATTAAACTATCTCTGGATGTGTCTGTGGTAGTATTTCTGGATGAGATTAACATTTGAATCTATGGACTCGGTAAAGTAGATTGGCTTCTCTAATGTGGATGGAGATCAACTAATCCACAGAGGGCCTGAATACAACAAAAAGCAGAGGGAGGAGGATTTGTTTCTTTTTTCTTGCCTCACTATTTGAGTTGGGACATCTCATCTCATCTTCTCTTGTCCTCAGACTGGGATTATGCCATTAGATCCCTTGGTTCTCAGGTCTTTAGACATGGACTAAATTACCTAAACAATCTTCCTAAGTCTTCAGCTTGCAGATGGCAGAAGATGGGACTTCTCAGTCTCCATAATTGAGTAAGCCAATTCCTCCTAACTCTTTCTCCATCTCTCAATATAGACAAGATATAGATATAGATGATGTGGATATAAAATAGATAGGTATACACCTAGATATATAGACATAAATATAGACAAAGATAGATAGATAATACTCCTGTTTCTCTGGAGAGTCTTATTAATATAAATTTTGTTACCAAAAGTGCTTCTAGAGGAATAGAATCTTTAAAAAAATGAATTTTCTGAATTGTCTCTGGAGTTTCTAGAATTAGCTCTCTACTTTGATTAGATTAAAAGACACTAAAGGTATTTTCAGTAGTAAAGAGAGCATCGATAATCCATGGCATGATGTGGCAATAAAGACAAACAAAATATCACCATTTAATATTCTTAGTCAAATATATATAAGAGTCAAGGATCTGGGTGGCCATGTATACAATATCTCCAACATTTTTGTCAAACTAAGGAGCATAATGAGATTGACTTCTTGTTCCAAATATCCCTGGACAAAGTGAAGAAAAAGGATAACTTCAGGGACTTAAATTTACACCTCAAGGGTGACGTAGTGACTTGAAAGCTTCTATGGTTGCCCTAAAAGAGACTCTCATCTCCAGTAGTGTCAGAGCTGAGATTTCTGAAAACCAAACCCACAACCTCATTTTGTCAGGGGCTGAAGTGAAGTGCAAATTAAATTATCTGCCTTGCAGGGTGTGTACTTTTAAAGTAAGGTCATTACTTGGGAAGAAATGATATGCAATTTGGGATAATGACTTATGAGAAGATTCTGATGAAGCTGGAGACACAGAGCCATTAAATTCTTACATAGTCTTCTTTGCAAGTAAGAACAGTCTTCCCATTTCTGAGATTAAACCTGCATTGCCTGAAGAAACTGTAAAGGCTTCCCCTGAGGCAAATTTTCCTCTGTATCCACTCCCACCACCTTTTGCCCCTACACCTATAACTAGATTGAAGCCCCAGAAGGTCGCCGAAGATGAAGAGAAGTTGATTTCCCTTGAAAAAGGACCCCAATGCACTACCAAAAAATGTATACTGTCAACTTTTATCCCACTCTTCCTTAGAGACCTAAAGCCTTTTACCAGAAAGACTGCATTAGGGAATTGGGGTGCCTGGGTGGCTCAGTCGTAAAGCATCTGCCTTCCGCTCAGGTCATGATTCCAGGCTTCTGGGATCGAGCCCCGCATTAGGCTCCCTGCTCCATGGGAAGCCTGCTTCTCCCTCTCCCACTCCCCTTGCTTGTGTTCCCTCTTTCGCTGTGTCTCTCTCTGTCAAATAAATAAATGAAATCTTAAAAAAAAAGATTGCATTAGGGAAAATGAAATAATCAGAATTTCAGGGACTACTGGACATTGACTCTGAATTGACACTAATTTCAGACCAAAAATTTCATTGTGGTGTACCAATCAAAGTAGGGGTTTAAGAAGAACAAGATGGTCTTTTTGAAAACAATAACTCCTTGGGTCTGATTTTTACGTCTTCTCCAAAGGGAGTTTAGCTTAATCTGAAATTACGCAGTCCTAGAAAGGATGACCATAATATGTTGCTTGTTAATTTTAACACTTCACTGTTTTTCTTCCTAAGTTGTTTGGTGCTTGTTGTTGGAAATTTTTCCTGTATGCATTTTTTTTTTTAGAAATATATGTTTAATACCCATATTTTTAAAAGACTACTGCTTACTCAGTTTCCTTATCTCCAGGAAGATAAGGTTATATTATCTGATTTCTAAAGTCTTTTGCAGTTCTAAAGATACAATGGTAATTATAATTTGCTAGATATATTTTTATTTACTATTCAGCATATTATATTATTATTTCTATAAATCATCCAACCTTTCAGCTAATTCAGTTCACAGAAAAAAAAAGTGTGGGAAAGAGACAGTTGACTGTATTTTTCAATTTTCACTTTTCAACAGGTTGTTGTATTTATATCATGCTGACACACTAGAAAGAAAGATCAGTAAAAATAATTATGTCAGGTGAAAATGAACTGCTTACAGCAATCATAAATATATGTATATATGTATATATATAATAGATATAACATGTATAATATTATTCATATATAATTACTATATATGTATAATATCTACCTTGGTCTTTTATCTAACTTTATAATATCTTTAATGTAAAAGTAATATGTGCTAATGGAAAACAAATTTGAAATTACAGATAAGCAAAAAGAAACCTAGGAAAAAATTTAATTCCAACATCCAGGGATAACCATTATTATTTTACAGTCTCTTTTCTGTAATCCTGCTCTATTTTACTTCTCATCCCTGGCATACTATACATGCAGTTCTGTTTTCTGGTTAATTATCTCAGTATTATATTACGGTGTTTTTGATGTGAATAAAATGGGATGTCTTTTTTTAAGTCTCTTTCATAAAATCCTTTGATCGATATACCATTATTTTACCTATTTTGGATATTTTAGTTAGTCCCAATTTTGATTTTTAGTTAGTCCCAATATAGCTGTAATATATATTTTGAAAGAGCTGAAAAAAATTCTGATGTGCATCTCCTGGCTTTAAACTACCACTTTGGTCTACATAGAATCTATTTAAATATAAAATATGAAGAATATATATATATATATATATATATATATACACACATACCCTAAATGACTATTCTAATATACTTCACTGAATAGCAACTTTTTCATTCCAGTTTGATATGCTCTATTAATCACATACTAGATAATTATCTTCTCTTTGTCCCTCTATAATTATTATTTTGTTCAATTAATTTGTATGTTCATGCTTACACTGGTATTACATAATTTTTATATAGCTTTATGTCAACTGATTTTACATTGTGTAGGCAATTCCTATAATTTTTGGTGTATATGTTGCAGCAAGAAAAATTAACCATGATAAACAGTTCATGCATATGATATGTGAGAGTCAAGATCAGTAATGTTCTGACAGATGCACAGATAGCTAGCAAATCCATTTGCTTTATTTCATTTTGATGTGACATTTTTACTGATGGTCTTTCTACTGGTGTGTGACTTGTGCTATTGCTTACAATTAAGAATGACAAGAAAGAAGAGTCTCCCTAGATATAGAAATGCAGTCCTCTGGAGATAACTCTGACGGTCAGTTGAAACCCAGTAAGTCAAAAACATGGTATTTTACTTACTAGTCATTCCAAGTCTTATTTGAGGAAGTAGAAATCTTTAACTGTTTTTGTATAAGTGTTTTTCCTGTTTTTTGAACACAGTAAATCCTGAGTATTCTTTACTTTGGTTCAAAAGTGTGGCATCAAAGACACTCAGACATTGAACAAAAGGCATTATTTACAATTTTGCCATTCTATCATTAATAATAGAACACTAGGAGATAGATAATAAAAACAGGGAATAATATCATAATTCCATTACTCTATTAAACAAAAAGATACAGTGATTAAATAATTGAAATTTTTGTTTCTCAAACATGACAATAAAGCAAAGACCTAATAAAATATTAACATCTTTATCCATAAGGGTAAATCTGAACTACAATAGGGGCACCTGGGTGGCTCAGTCGTTAAGCATCTGCCTTCGGCTCAGGTCATGATCCCAGGGTCCTGGGATGGAGCCCCACATCAGGTTCCCTGCTCGGTGGGAAGCCTGCTTCTCCCTCTCCCACTTCCCCTGCTTGTGTTCCCTCTCTCGCTGTGTCTCTCTCTGTCAAATAAAAATCTTAAAAAAATAATCTGAACTACAATATAACTTCAATTTTTTTCGCTAAAAAATCAGGTCTTGAACCTAATTACAACTTATAAATTGATTTAAAAATGAATTTTGGTCTCTTAGATCCCAGCAAAAATGTGTTCAATGACAAGAGGGAGAGCAAAGGAGAGAATAATCAAGAAAAAATCAGAGAAGTTACATTTTTATTTGAAAAATTGGAGAAACATGGGCAATGTGCTGCTTTTTTTTTATATTGGGGAGGGTATGTGCTACAGTGAGCGCTGTGAATTGTATAAGACTGTTGAATCACAGACCTGTACCTCTGAAACAAATAATACATTATCCGGTAATTTGCTATATTTTACTGAACTAGATGATTGTGTATACTTTTATTATTTTTTTAAATATAAAATGGTCTATTATAAACAATTTCAGATTTAAGACTCTATCTCTCATTTTCTACTCAAGTCTGCAGAATTTCTCCATTCTTACAGCCCACTGGGGATTTAGTCGTAGTACAAATTCATTCAAAAAGAGTATATTCATCAAGGATATCATTAGACAAAGTAAAAAAAGCATATAATGTAGATCAATTACACAAATTATGTTATGCTTTCTAGGAAAAACAGAAATATTAAACCTATAATAAATAATTTAATATAACTAACCATGTGTGAGATCATAAAGTCACACATTGGTATTTTTCATTATACATAGCAGAATTCAAAAATAATATTCTTTTTGAAAATTTGGCTTTGGACTCTTGTCTGAGGAACTTCAGTTCATAAGTAATCCGTCTTTGTTATAAAGCAGTTGTTTTGTGTTTAAGTCTATTGATAATGATGGTATTAATTAGGAATGCCTGAGGCAGTCATCTGTGGGATTCCCCCCACAGACATTTTCCCAACCAGAGTTAATGCTGTGGCTGAAAAGGCCTTTTTGGTTCTTATTATGATTACAAGACAAACATCAGGAAAAAAAAGAGAGTTTTGAAAAAAAAAAAGAAGATCTATTACTCACAGATGCTGGAGGATACATGGCACACCCAAAGACTATACAGCCAAGTCCCTGGGATAGAGAGAGAGAGAGACAGAGAACAGTGAATGGACCTGCAGGTCTGCCTTTATTGGGGTCCAAGTGAGGATGCCTAAGGCTTCATATGCTCACTCTTTATTCATGAACTTAAAGCATAAGAGTGAAAATTAGGGCACAGGATGGGAAAAACAAGGTGATTCAAGCAGTCAGTTATCTAAGCTACCCAGGACTTTCTAAAAGGGGAACCTCATGGATGAGGCAGCTTGGTTTGTTTAGTTGTTTTATTAGTAGCTGTGTCACAAAGCTGGCATTATGTTTATTCAAAATGGCTGTCTTTGAAATGGATGCTTTGAAAATGAAAAGCTTAATATCAGGAACTAACATTAAAATAAAAAAGCTTAATGTCAGACAATTATACTGCCGTAGTTATACCAATGAGGCAAAGTCACCTTTGCAGAATAGGCATTAAATACAAAGCAAAAGAAGGACATTGGTAATTTCAGGACACCTGTCATTCTCCCCTTCATTCCATAATTTCCATTACCTCTGAAATTCTCTCTAAAACCAATTTTGATCATGTATTCCACTGCTAACTCTCTTTTTGTTGTTTCCTGATTGCCTAAAGTTTGAACTCATCCTGATAGCATGCAGTATATACTCCAATGTAATGAAATATTTCTAATTACCTAATAGCGCATTTACCTCCATGCATTTATGTCATTTTCTAGCTGTTCTGTTTGTACAAAATGTCATTTTAACTTTTTAGCCTTGATCAAATTCAAATTAGGGGCAGAAAACATTTCTATTCATATGCTAAGTTTTATTCAACTTCTTGATCAAAACTAAAACCCTTTGCTTGTACTATCATATTGTCTGCTTTATACTTCTATACTGAATGGTTGAGTACATCATAATCTAAACTTGTTATAATTTGTCATGCCCATGCCTGTACTAGCCACTAGATTGTGAGCACATTGGGAAATGGACCACAATGTATTCATTTTATCTCTCTGCAAACAAATGTGGATTGTTATACATAGAAGGAAATTATGATTAAGTAAACTATAAAGTTTATAATAAAATCAGCTCATTATAATATGGCAGACTATGATATATGATAAAATAAAACAATCTTCTACCTAATCCAAGTGTCATTATTACAAAAGAAATCACAGTTACTAAAGATTCGGGATTGTAATTTCTCATATAAGATTATAAGCATAAAACATGTTATACAACAGTCTTGTAACGTCAGGACATAGCACAGTGTTCAGAAGATAGTAGATAATAATATAGTAGATAGTAGAAAGTCATAAAGTAGTAGATACATAAAGATAAGAGGTAGTCAATAAACAATTGTTGGGTAATTGGAATGTGCCCTACCATAAACTGATTAAAGGGTTCATATTTCACAATTCAATTTGAGGAAAAATAAGCTTTAAGAAACAATAAAAACACATGTACTTACTATATTAAATAATTCACTTAAGAAGATATAATTGGATTAATTATGTTTGACAAAAGTAGTCATCTCCTCAAACAGTATAATAATGAGACTATATCAAAATATGATATGAGACATATGCTAGGTATTTCTAGCAAAATGGGATTTAATGCAGGGAACGAAATGCTTAAAACCATTGAAAGAAAGGCTTGGTAGTCAATTGTGGAGTATCAGTAACTTTCAGATTCACTATTACAGATATAGTCAGGAAACTGTGAGGGAACAACTGAAAATGTCACACTTTCCCTGTAGCTCTGACATATATGATTAACAAGAAAAGATGGAGTCTGGTTGACTGTGATAATTAGTCATGTTTGATGAATTTAGTATCAACAATTTCTGTCTCTTGCAGTAAAGCCAAATTACTTCTACTTCCTTTCTGCTTTCTAAGTCTCTTTCTGGCACATTTTATTGGTGAGATCTAAATTGTATCAAGAACCTTTATTTTAAAAGATTTTATTTATTTATTTATTTGAGACAGAGAGAATGAGAGAAAGAGAGAGAGAGAGCACATGAGAGGGGGAGGGTCAGAGGGAGAAGCAGACTCCCTGCAGAGCAGGGAGCCCGATGCGGGACTCCATCCAGGGACTCCAGGATCATGACCTGAGCCGAAGGCAGTCGCCCAACCAACTGAGCCACCCAGGCGCCCTTGTATCAAGAACCTTAATGGCAAAGATGTGAAAGTGCTTCCTTAGTGCCAATGGTCAGTACTTGCATAATAATGTAGTGAAAACTGTGTAACAACCCTCAAATTTGAAGCAATGAGAATAGCAGCATCTTTTCCTACAGTTTTACTAAACACTAAATAGAAGCTTCAGATCTCTTTCACTCAATCCTTTCTACCACTCTCACCCACATATTATCTTCAATTTTCTCCGTGAACTAAGTCATTTGTTAGATGAATATATGTAAACCCTAGCTATTGATTTTCTCAGCAAAGTAGTGACTATGTAAGATTGTTTTACAGAGAAGGAAACAAGCTTTTATGAAAAAAGGTGTCCTTCAGTTTCACCATTCCAGTAATGAAGATCTATCACTGGTAACTCCTCAGCCAATTCTATTCATATATTATGTCCTCATCAGTCTATCACAAACTGGAAGGTCATTAAATCACATGGACATCCAATGACCTAAATATCACAGCAGTTGAGTTGAATATATATATATACATATATATAAATGCTTTATCATTTTTATGTAATTTGGATATTTGTTCACTTTTATTTCCAAATAGGTTCTGTCAGCCTTTACAATAATGGTATGAGAAAATATAATATTACCTTCCTTTCATTTGCCATAACTCTGGTTGGGTTTCCAAAAATAAAGGATTACAGAAATAAAAGTTAAGCCCAGAATTTCTCCAGGTTAATGAAATGAATAGAATTTACTTATGCTGAAAATTCTTTTTGAATATGAGCAGACTTTGTGGGAAAATTCTAGGGTACGTATTATTCTTGTGTTCACTGAAAAACTTCCAATAATATTCATCATATGATGGCTGGAAGAAATCTTTCTGCAGGTAAATATTTAAAGTCTTACAGAGTTGTACTCAAATAGATAGTGTTGTATTGCTTCATCTTTCCACTTACAACTCAGTACACTGAGGAAAACATATAATGCATTACTGCCTGATTTCCTCAAAGCAAAACAGGTTTTACAGAGGAAAAATAAAAAGTATGTGTGTGTCTGTGGGTGCACAATTCAGTTTTATATCTCAAGTCAATTCCCTTTCTCAAAAACAACTAAAATAAAGCAGACATCTATAGACTTTATGTAATGCTTTAACCTTGGGAAATACTGTTTACTAATTCATATAATAACAACTCTTCATTATGATCACTTGCTGAAGCCCATGCTTTCTTATGATATCAGGTTTTATTGCCCAAGATGATACAGAATATCTGCGTTAGCACTGGAATAAATATAAGCAGTCCAGTTGGAAAAAAATAGCTATTAAGCCATTAGCTCTTTTTTACAGCACATGCTTAGTCAACGGTGCCAGTCTCTAGATATTGTATTCACTACAAAAAAATGTACAAAAATGTTTTAATAATGAAAATATTATTATAGAAATTTAAGGCAATAAGAAGATAATATCAAGAAATTAAAAAATAAGTACCATTTTCAACTTAGCACACACACTTGTGCACACATGCACACATCTTTAACACAAGAACAGAGATATAAAAGCCATGACCTAATGTTTTAAGAACAACATGTTTTTTGTTAAAAAAGAGATCCATGAGTGGATATAAAGATCAGAAAGAGTCCTAGTGCTTAAGGTTTTACTGCTTAATGGGAGAGCTAAGTCTTATCTAAACTGATAAATTTAGAAAATGACAAACATTCAACAAACCCAACCATAACAGTAAAATCATATACAGTAAGATCAATAAAACAAGAAGTGCAATTTTTTTTAATCTGGAAAGGTGTTATTTAAAAATTTCTGTGAGGGCGCCTGGGTGGCTCAGTTGGTTAAGCGACTGCCTTCGGCTCAGGTCATGATCCTGGAGTCCCTGGATGGAGTCCCGCATCGAGCTCCCTGTTTGGCAGGGAGTCTGCTTCTCCCTCTGACCCTCTTCCCTCTCATTCTCTCTATCTCTCATTCTCTCTCTCTCAAATAAATAAATAAAAAATCTTAAAAAAAATAAAAATAAAAAAATAAAAATTTCTGTGAATATTTAATTTAAGTAAAATATGAATATACAATATACAATATTTAGTTGATACACAAATAATAAGTATACCATAGATGAATTTTCACAAAGTGAATATATGTATAACCATCATTTGGGCCAAGCAATATATTTTCAGCAGCACTGAAACACATTCACCCAAGGATAACTACTATCCTGACTTTTAGCATCAAAAATTAGTTCTTGGTTTTCCAATTTACATACACTTATATACATATAGTAGAATGGATACATAAGCTTTAGTATATTCAAACAATGAAAACTATACAATAGTGAGAATGAACACAAAAGAAATGAAATGGAAGTCCTTGGCTATTGTGTAACATATGGTAAACTATAATAACTAAGTGGTTATACCAATTTATTCTCCCATCCAAATTATATTAGAAGCCAGGTTGTTTTACATCCTCACCAAAACTTGGTATTATCTATTTTTAAAAATTTGGCTATTTAAATGGGTATTTAATAATTTCTCAATCTAATTTCAACTATCATTCCTCTGATGACTAATTAATGCTGAGTACATGTTAATGTGTTTATTGAAGATGGAATCATCTATAGTGAAAAACCTGTTTAAGTTAGATTATCAATCTTATTAAACTGATTTGAAGGGATTCATTATATATTTTTGAAGAAAATAATTTATTGGATATATGTATTGCTTTTTTTTAATCAGAGCAAACATTGGTCTATTGCACAATTCTCCATCATACCTGTTCTATCATTTTCTTTCTATATGAGCTGCCAACTATGAGTCTCATTTTGTCATCACATAGGTATTGAAATCCGTACCATCCCAATTTGTTTGTATGATTCCAGGACTTTATTTTTTTTATTTCATTTTGTATACCATTACAATCTTAGTTCTAATAAAATCTCATTTTAATCATTGCACTTTCCAGCTTAAGAATTTATAAGAGTTGTGTTATCAGAAGGGTAAGAAATTTTATTACCAGAAAGTCTTGTGAGGAAAAACAAAGGACAAGAAGCTAGAGAAGAAGGAAAGAGCGGTTATTCTATTCTGTAGGTCTGGACTCTGTGAAGAAAAGAACTACCTAGGAAGAGTCTCAAACTACAGTATAGTTTTAGAAAAATTTAGGTCAATATTGATATGGAGTCCTGAGACCTAAGTTGCCCTGTGGGATTAATCCTACATCTTATAGGAATGGATCTGCCTTAGTAGCACTGTGGCTCTGTCATTTGCTGACCGTTGCCCTCGTGAAGCCTAGCCTTACATAAACATGGTGGTGGATTTAAAACACAGCACCTGGGGTCTTCTGTCAATTATACTCACTGCATCAGATCGAGGGTTGCATATTTTTGGTCACCACAAGGCTCATTATGAATAACATGAACAACCACAAATCCCCAACATGTCACAATTTTACTCCAATTACTTTTATAAAGCCTATCACTTACTACTCCCTTTTACAAAATTCTTGTTTCAGGGTTTACTATGCCTTTCTCTTATTCCCTATCTCTTTATCTGCCACTTTTAATTACTGCTTCTCTATTATATGTTGTATTCATTGACTATAATATTCTTGTACTATACTTTCACTTAGGAAAGGTTAACTCTTTCATCAGTATGCTGCTTAAATTCCATCTCCTCTGTTATCTCACTAAGCAAATGATCTTTACTTTTTCTAAATTCCTCTAGCATTTATATTCCAAATCTTTTAGTCTCTGATTTCCTATTGTTTTGTCAGTGTGCTACTGTGTTAATACAAAATTTCCTTAACATATATAAATTATCTGAGAAAAAAATTAGAGCATTATATCCTCTACACCATTTTCATGTTCTAGGAATTAGAGCTCCTCATATGCAAACTCAGTACCCTGCATGTCTTCTATATTGGCATTTACTAAACTGTATTAGATTTATTTGATTGTTTGATCTATTAGATTACTTTTCACACATAACATGTTCCAACCAAATTTATCGAATAGATTTCTGAATAGTTTTTTTTAATATTTTATTTATTTATTTGAGAGAGAGAGCAGAGCAAGAAAGAGCATGAGTGTGTGTGGGGGGTGTGGAGGGACATGAGGGAGAGGGAAAAGCCGACTCCCTGCTGAGCAGGAAGCCCAACACAGGACTCCATCCCAGGACCTTGGGATCATGACCTGAGCTGAAGGTAGACACTTAACCAACTGAGCCACCCAGGTGCACCCTGAATAGTTCTTACTCTGCAGTTATTTTATTATTTCCTTCTCTATATGTTTTCTGTTTTAGTAACATACATTCTGTTGTGACTTAATTTTTCTCAGATTTACAACTTATTTGGTTCCCAGCATATTGGAATAATATCACTAAACAATGGAATGTGATTTATTGATAAAACCTACATCTTAAAGCTGTCTAATTTTATTGTCATGCTTTCAATGTAATTGATTATAGACATATCTGACTTTTACACACTTTTTTCAGATTATTGTTAAAGTACTAATATTAGTGAAATGTGTACCTTGTATTTGTTAAGGCAAGAAATGACTTAAGATAAACTATTACAGAACATGAATTTTGAATATTTCGCATCATGTTATAATAAGAATATAAAATTTATTATATTATATAAAGGTTATAGAATATAGATTAAGAATATATTATATTATATTATATTATATAAAAAGAATATAAAGACCACCCTACTTACTAAAGTAAACCTAGTCCAGAAAATTTCCAAATTTTACTTTAAAAATTTCACTAATGATAGGTACTATAATGTTATAACTCAACAGTAATGTCAGTAATAATTACATTTGCTTAAATACAAAAGGTCATCATTAATCAGAGCATAAAACAAAAATAAAATAAACAAACAATTCAGCATATTTCCATTTCTATAGCCCAAGATAAAATGACACTTCACTTTTCTTTTGCAAGACATTTTATAGTTAAAACCCCTGATATGACTTCTGAATTATCATTAAAAAAAACTTCATAGTAAAAATAATGTAATTAAACCAATATAATCCAGTCAATATCCTCTGACTTATTTTCATTTCAAAGGATGAAAAACAAAACTCTGTACATGAATAAATATTAGCAAAGTCGAGCACAAAGTTATATATGATGAATCCAAACATAATTAAATTTATAAACATTCTTTAGCTACAGCTTTCTTGAAGAGAAAATAGCATCAACTTTGTGCTATCATTTTAGAATTTGATTGGAGGAGCATCTAGGTGGCTCAGTCAGTTAAGCGTCTGCCTTAGGCTCAGGTCATGATCCCAGGGTCTTGGGATCGAGCCCCACGTGGGGCTCCCTGCTCAGCTGGGAGCCTGCTTCTCCCTCTCCTTCTGCTTCTCCCTCCTGCTTGTGCTTTCTGTCTCTCAAATAAGTAAAATTAATTTATAAAAATTAAAAAAATAAGATTTGGATAATAATTTGACTGGAAATTTAAAAAGTCTGATTATTTTATTATGGACCTGGAAAATGTTTATTAAAAATATGGGAAAACTATGTCTCTCTGATGAACAAAGGGCATCTTTTCTATAGTGTGGTAGGCAGAATAACTGTTCCCCCAAAATGCCCAATTCTTATTCTCTTGACCTTATAAGTAAATTAGGTATTTAAAACTTTTTAAATACTTTAAAAACTTTAAAGGTAGGGAGCTGGAAAGTCAGTCAGAGCAATATAATGTGAGGAAGATGAAACTGACCATTGCTTACTTTGAAGATGGAAAGTAAACCATGAAACAAAAGGTGCAGCAGCCACCAGAAGCTGAAAAGGATAAGAAACAGATTCTCTCTATAATGGGTTGGTGGTAGCTCCCCAAAAGATATGTATATGTAAAATCCCTGGATAATGTGGAAACTGAATGTTACCTTATTTGGAAAAAGGAACTTTTCAAATGTAATTAAGCTAAGGCTCTTGGGATCACCCTGGATTATTTGAGTGAGTCCCAAATCCATTGATAAATGCCTTTACAAAATAAAGAAACAGTGAGATTTGTAACAGACAAAAGAAGACAAAAGAGAGGAGAAATCAATTTAAGATGAAGGCAGAGATTGGAGTGATATAGAAACAAGCGAAAGAACATGTGAAGGTACCAGAAGATGGAAGAAGCAAGAAAGGATTCTCTCTTAGAGCTTCCAAAGAGAGTGTTGCTTCTGACATAGGTTGCCTTTTCATTTTATTAGTATTTTTTTTCTTGCAGAAGTGTTTTAGTTTGATGTGGTTCCACTTGTTTATTTTTACTTTTGTTACCTTTACCTTTATTTTTGTTGCCTTGTCATATCCAAGGTATCATTGCCAAGACCCATGCAAAGGAGTTTACCATCTATGTATTCTTTTTGGAATCTCATGGTTTCAGATCCTACTTTGAAGTCTTCAATCCATTTTGAGTTAATTTTTGTGAATATTGTAAGATGGGAGTATGGTTCTATTCTTCTACATGTAAATATATAATTCCATTAGCACCATTTATTGAAGAATCTGTCTTTTCTTTGTTGAGAATTCTTGGCTCTCTTTTCAAATATTAGTTGACCATATATGCATGGATTTATTTCTAGGCTTTCTATTCTGTTCCATTGGTCCATGTGTTTGTTTTTATGCTAGTATCATACTGCTTTGATTACTATAGCTTTATAATATAGTTTGAAATCAGGAAGTTTAATGCCTCACTGTTTCATTTTGAATTATTTTGATTGCTATCTCTTTAAGTTCCCTAAGTTTTGTTTCATTTGTAATGTCTAAACTGCATGATCCCATATAGTTATTTTTTTCATTTCATACATTGTATTTGTCATCTTTTGAAGTTTTATTTGGGTTTTCTATATATTGCATGTATCTACTTAACACACTCAATGTTTTCCCTACTTTCTTGAACATATGGAATATAGTCATACTAATTTTAATGTCTTATATTAATTCTATCATTTCTATCCTTTCTGAGACTGTTTCTATTAAGTTGTATTTTCTCTTTTTGGTATAATATATCCCTGTTTCTATTTATGCACTGCAACTTTTTACTGAATGTCTGACACTCTGATTTTGTTTTGCTGTTGAATACTAGATACCATTGTATTCTTACAAATAGTGTTTAGGTGTTTTTGGCATAATTATTTCACTTGGAAATAGTTCATCACTTAGGAATTTGACTTAAGCTTATTAGATAAGAACAAAGTAGGCTTTATTCTAGGAATAATTTTGCCTCCTTACTGAAACAACACCCTCTTGAGTATTCTTTCTGATGCTCCATACATTATGAGGTTTCCAACTCTGGCCTGTGGGAACAAGAATTATTCCTGAAGCTTATGTTTGCCTCCTCCCTTGACACAGCTAGATAATTATCAAATTATTCTGAACACCCAGGAAATTGATCTAAAAACTGAGAGAACACACTACACAATTAGAAGAAGAAAAGAGGCCACATTGTGGAAGGTAGGAGGTGCAGAGAAGAAATTTGGGGGAGAAAAGAATCATGAGTGCTGTGGAAGGGAGAGAGGGAGGGAATCCTGATCATGAAGTCATGGAGAGAGGAGATAGAGAGAAAGAGAGAGAAAAAGCAGCACATAGGGGATTATACAAGAAAAACACTTCCCCAAAACCATTGACTGGGAAAACTAGAGGAGCTGATTATTGCAAGTTTTTTACAAGTAGTGGAGCTGAAAGTCTGAAGTTTCTGAGGTCTGTTCTATCTCCAGAGTTGAGCTGTTGGGTGTAGCATAGCACTGCTCCTGTGGAGATGGAAGGCAGAGGCCTGGGAACAGACAGCATGCTCTGAGTATCCCCTGTGTCATACTGGGAGAGACACTTCCCCTTCTTGGAGTGCATTTGGGAGAGGTGGCATTGCCTCTTAGGGGACAAAAGAGTAAGCAGGTGTCATTGAACTGCCTTGTTCATTAGCATAGGGGCAGAGATGCCTGCTAAGGGCAGCTAAACCTGAGTGCCAACTTTTCACTGCACTTTACCATAAAATCCAAGCCCCTGTGTGGTCATATGACTGCTTTTCTGGGACAAACCAGTACCAGTCACAACTGAGTGAGATCCACCTCTAGAGGATCAGTGAGGGTTCGTTCCTGACTGGACCCCTAAAATCTGGAGTTTTGAAATCCAGCTGCATGTTTAGATTAAACACAAGAGTACTACACCACCAGTCAGGCAGACGGCTCATACACAGACAGGGTGAAGGCAGGTATCTGACAGAAGCCTTGGAAATAAGAGGGGAGATTGTTGGCTCTTCTGGGAGGGATTCCTGAACACTGGAAGGCATGAACTCCCCTCTCTGGGGAAGAGAGTGGGCCTATGCCAATTTTACCCTTGCCCATCAGCGGGGCTGGACTTCAGTGAGCAGCACAGCATCCCAAAGTGGAGGCTTGAGTTGCTTACAACAAGCTTCTCCCCTGTGCTCTCTGCAGGTGCCTTTTTTACTAGGTCAGGTGTGATTAAGAGCTAGAGTTGTAGCAAGATCCACTCCCAGAAGACCAGCATATAACTCCTGCATGTACCAGGTCTACTGATGATAGAATGCTGCAAAGCTTCAGCTGTAGTGGAAATAGGACAAGGCACAGGTTTTTCTAATAGACAAAAGACAGAGTCTTAGACAAACTGCTAAGACAGAAGAATTCATCCAAAAAGAAAGAACAAGAGGCCACAGCCTGGGAGCTAATTAAAATAGATATAAGTGATATGCCTGAGTCAGAATTTAAAACAACAATCATAAGGATACTAGCTGGGCTTGATAAAACATAGAAGAAACCACAGAGACACTTATAGCAGAGATAAAAGACTTAAAAGTAGTCAGGTTGAAATAAAAAGTGTTATAACCAAGATGCAAAACTGATGGGATATAATAACCACAAAAATGGAAGAAACAGAGAAATGAATAAAGGATAAAGAAGATAAAATTATGGAAAAGAATGAAGCTGAGAATAAGAGGGAAAGAAAAATATTGGATCATGCATGTAGACTTAGGGAACTCTGCAACTCCGTAAAGTGTAACAACATTCATATCATAGGAGTCCCAGAAGAAGAAGAGAGGAAAAAGGGGGCAGAAGGTTTACCTGAGCAAATTACAGAAGAAAACTTCCCTAATCTGGGGGAGAGAAACAGACATCCAAATACAGAAGGAACAGAAAACACCCATCAAATCAACAAAAGCAGGCCAAAACCAAGACATATGGTAGTAAAATCTGGAAAAAAAAAATAGAGAGACAAGGAAAGAATCCTGAAGGCAACAAGGGAAAAGAAACCCTTAACCTACAAAGGAAGACAAATCAGGTTAGCAGAGATCTATCCACAGAAATGTGGCAGGGCAGAAGACAGTGGCATGATATATTCAAAGTGCTAAATGGGAAACTTATGCAGCCAAGAATACTTTATCCAGCAAGGTTGCCATTCAGAATAGAGGAGATAAAGAATTTCCTAGACAAACAAAAACTAAAGGAGTTCATGATCACTAAGCCACCCGGCAAGAAATATTAAAGAAGACTCTTTGAGGGGGAAAGTAAGACTGAGAGCAACAAAGACTAGAAAGGAACAGAGAAAATCTCCAGGAACACTGACTTTATACAATTGCACTAAATTTATATCCATCAATAATCACTCTTAATATAAATGGACTAAATGCCCCAATCAAAAGACATGTGGTATCATAATGGATAGAAAACCAAGACCAATCTATATGCTGCTTACAAGGGACTGATTCTAGACCTAATTACACCTGCAGATTGAAAGTGGGAGATAGAGAACATTTCTTGTGGTAACAGAAGTCAAAAGAATACCAGAGGAGCCATATTTGTATCACACAAGCTAGATTTTAAACCAAAGTCTGTAATCAAATATGAAGAAAGGTACTATATCATAATAAAAAGATCTATCCAACAAGAAGATCTAACAAATATGTCTAGGCCCACAACGTGGGAAAACCCAAATATATAAATCAATAATAAACATAAAGCAACTCATTGATAATAATACAATAATATTAGGGGATTCTAACAACCAACTTACAGCAATAGACAGATAATCTAAGCAGAAATTCAACAAGAAAACAATGGCTTTGAATGACACACTGAATCAGATAGACTTAACAGATATATTTAAAACATTTCATCCAGGGGTGCCTGGGTGGTTCAGTTAGTTAAGTATCTGCCTTCAGCTCAGGTCATGATGCTAGGGCACTGAGATCAATTCCCATGTCAGGATCCCTGCTCAAAAGGGAGTCTGCTTCTCCTTTTCCCTCTGCCCTTCCATATGACTCATGCTCTCTCACTCTTTCTCTCTCTCAAATAAATAAGTAAAATCTCTTAAAAAGTACATTTTATCCTAAAGCAGCAGAATACACATTCTTTTCAAGTGCACATGGAATGTTTTCCAGAATAGATTACATACTGGGTCATAAATCAGTCCTCAACAAGTACAAAAAGATGGAGATCATACCATATATATTTTCAGACCACAATGGTATGAAACTTAAAGTCAACCAAAAGAAAAACTTTAGAAAGACCACAAATACATGTAAGTTAAAGTAGATCCTACTAAATAAAGAATGGGTTAACCAGGAAATTAAAGAAGAAATAAAAAAACACATAGAAGTAAATGAAAATGTAAACGTGACAGTCTAGAACCTTTGGGATCCTTCAAAGGTGGTCATATGATGGAAGTATATGGCAATACGGGCCTACCTCAAGAACCATTAAAAGTTTCAAATACAGAACCTAATTTTACACCTAAGGAGCTAGAAAAGGAAGAGCAAATGAAGCCTAAAACTAGCAGAAGAAGGGAAATAATAAAAACATAGAGCAGAAATAAATGATATGGAAACAAACAAACAAAAAAAACAGTAGAAGAGATCAATGAAACTAAGAGCTGGTTCTTTGAAAGAATTAATAAAATTGATGAACCCTTAGCCAGACTTATTAAAAAGAAAAGAGAAAACACCCAAATAAAATCACAAATGAAAAAAGAGAGATCACAACCAACACAGAAGAAATACAAAAAATTATGAGAATATTATGAAAAATTATATGCCAACAAACTGGAAAAACTGGAGAAAATGTAAAAATTCCTAGAAACATACAAACTACCTAAACTGAAACAGAAAGAAATGGAAAATTTGAATAGACCCATAACCATTAAAAAAATAAAAATAAATAAGTCAGTATCAAAAATCTCCCAACAAAAAAAGTCCAGGGCCAGATCGCTTTTCAGGGGAATTCTACCAGACATTTAAAAAAGAGTTAAAACCTATTCTTCTCAAACTGTTCCAAAAAATAGAAATGGAAGGAAAACATCCAAATTTACTCTACAAGGCCAGCATTACCTTGATTCCAAAAGCAGAGAAAAAACCCTTCATAAAGGAAAAATAATGATGTAATGTATAGTGATTAACATAACAATATTTTTTTTAAAAAAGGAAAAATACAGGTGAACAGTATCCCTGATGAACATGGATGCAAACATTCTTAACAAGATAACAGCAAAATCCAATCCAACAGTATATTAAAAGAATTATTCACCAGGATCACGTGGGATTTATTCCTGGACTGCAGTGATGGTTCAATATTCGCAAGTCAATCAATGTGGTACACATTGTAAGCGTAAGAACCATATGACCTTCTCAATAGGTACAGATTAATAAAAGTAAGCATAAGAACCATATGACCTTCTCAATAGATACAGGAAAGCATTTTACAAAATATAGCATCCATTCCTGATAAAAACTCTCAACAAGGTAGGGATAGAGAGAACATACCTCAAGATCACAAAGGCCATATATGAAAGACATACAGCTAATATCATCCTCAATGGGGAAAAACTGAGAGCTTTTCCTCTAAGGTCAGGAACAAGACAGGAATATCCACTCTCACCATGTTATTTATCATAGTATCAGAAGAATTAGACTCAGAAATCAGACAGCAAAAAAAGAATAAAAGGAGTCCAAATCAGTAAGGAAGAAGTCGAACTTTCACTCTTTGCAGACCACAGGATGTGATACTCTACATAGAGAACCTGAAAGATTCCACCAAACAATTGCTAGAACGGATACATGAATACAGCAAAGTTGCAAGATACAAAATCAATGTATGGAAATCTGTTGCATTTCCATACACCAATAATGGAGCAACAGAAAAGGAAATCAAGAAATCAATTCAATTTACAATTGCTCCAAACAGCATAAAATACCTAGGAATAAGCCTAACCAAAGAGGTAAAAGATCTATACCCTGAAAACTACAGAACACTTATGAAAGAAATAAAAGATAGCAGAAAGAAGTGGAAGAACAATCCATGCTCATGGATTGGAAGAACACATATTGTTAAAATGTCTATACTACCCAAAGCCATCTACACATTTAATGCAATCCTTATCAAAATACCACCAGCATTTTTCACAGAGCTAGAACAAACAATTCCAAAATTTGTGTGGAACCACAAGAGAACCCGAATAGTGAAAGCGATCTTGAAAAAGAAAAACAAAGCTGGAGGCATCACAATTCTGGACCTGAAGCTATATTACAAAGCTGTAGTCTTCAAGAAAATAGAAAATTATTTTTCTAAGAATCAGAAACAGTCTTATACAGTTTGTGGGAATGCAAATTTTGTTTTGTTTTGTTTTTTTTGTTTTAAGATTTTATTTATTTATTTGACAGAGAGAGATAGCAAAAGAGGGAACATAAGCAGGGGGAGTGGGAGAGGGAGAAGCAGGCTTCCCCCTCTTAGCCAGGAGCCTGATGTGGGCCTCGATCCCAGGACTCTGAGATCATGACCTGAGCCGAAAGCAGACGCTTAATGACTAAGCCACTCAGGTGCCCCAAGGGAATGCAAATTTTATACTGACACAAAAAAGATACATAGATCAATGGAGCAGAATAGAAAAAACAAAAATGGACACACAGCTACAGGATCAACTAATCTTTGACAAAGCAGGAAATAATATCCAATAGAAAAAGACAGTTACTTCAACAAATGGTGTTGGGAAAACTGGACAGCAACATGCAGAATGAACCTGGACAACTATCTTACACCATACACAAAAATAAATTCAAAATGGATGAATGACCTAAATCTGAGCTAGGAAGCCATAAAAATCCTAGAGGAAAACATAGGCAGAAACCTCTTTGAAATCAGCTATAGCAACTTCTTACTAGATACGTCTTCAGATAAAAGGGAAACAAAAGCAAAAATGAACTATTGGGACATCATAAAGATAAAAAGCTTCCACACAGTGAAGGAAACAATCAACAGAAGTAAAAGCCTACAGAATGGGAAAAGAATTTTGCAATGAGATATCTTTTAAAAGGTTAGCATCCGGTGAGCGTTGAGAATTGTGCAAGACTGTTGAATCACAGTTCTGTACTTCTGAAACAAATAACGCAACATATTTTAAGAAAAAAGAAAAAGAAGAAGATAACAGGAGAGGAAGAAAAGGGGAGTATGTCAGAGGGGGAGACGAACCATGAGAGATGATGGACTCTGAAAGACAAACTGAGGGTTCTAGAGGGGAGGGGGGTAGGGGGATGGGTTAGCCTGGTGATGGGTATTGAGGAGGGCACGTTCTGCATGGAGCACTGGGTGTTATGAACAAACAATGAATCATGGAACACTGCACCAAAAACTAATGATGTAATATATGGTGATTAACATAACAATAAAAAAATTAAAAAAAAAAGGTTAGCATCCAAAGTCTATAAAGAACTTATCAAACTGAATACTCAAAAACCAAATAATCCAATTAGGAAATGGGCAGAAGACATGAATAGGCATTTTTCCAAAGAAGACATCCAGATGGCTAGCAGACAAATGAAAAGACGCTCCACATTACTCATCATCAGGGACATAGAAATCAAACCACAATGAGATATCACCTCATACCTGTCAGAATGGCTAAAAATAACAACATAGGATACAACAGATATTGTTCAGGATGTGGATAAAGGGGAACAGTCTTACACAGTTAGTGGGAGTGCAAACTGGTGCAACCACTCTGGAAAATAGTATGGAGGTTCCTCAGAAGGTTAAAAATCGAATTATCCTATGACCCAGCAATTGCACTACTAGGTATTTAAACAAAGAATACAAATATACTGATTCAAAGGTGCACATGCACCCTGATGTTTATTACAGCATTATCAACAATAGTGAAATTATAGAAAGAGCCCAAATGTCCATCAACTGATGAATAGATAAAGAAGAGATGGTATAATATATCACAATGGAATATTACTCAGACATCAAAAAGAATGAAATCTCACCATTTGTAATGATGTGGATAGAGGTAGAGTGTATTATGTTAAGCAAAATAACCCAGAGAAAGACAAATACCATATGATTTCATTCATATGTGGAATTTAAGAATCAAAACAGATTAACATAATAGAGGGAAAAAAAGAGGGAAGCAAACCATATTAGTCTCTTTACTATAGAGAATAAAATGATGGTTGATGGCAGAGAGATGGGCTAACTGGGTGATGGGTATTATGGAGGGCACTTGTATTGAGCACTGGGTGTTATATGTAAGTGATGAATCACTAAATTCTACTCCTGAAACCAATATTACACTATATGTTAACTAACTAGAATTTAAATAAAAATTTGAAAATAAATAAATAAATAAAAATAAAAATGCACCAATACCCAGACATATTATTAAAAGTCATAATCTAAAAACTTTTAAATAAAAATCTGTGGCTTTAATTTGAAATTTTGTATTATTCTTAGTCATCATATGATTATCAGAATAACAAATAATATTTTATAAATTTGAGAAAGGAAATAAATAGACACAAGCATAATACTCTTCTTTTAAAAATTGTTTATAGCTTTAAAATTTGCTAATACTCACAGATAGTCATCAGCCATCAGTTAAATGTACAATTCAGTTGATATCAGCATAGACACAATTTTTCACTAATTGGTGTTAATCTTGTGGTTCCTAGAGGGTTTGAGATTGCCAAGGTAAATTATGACAACATGTGTCTCAGAAAATAGAAAATTATTTTTCTAAAAATCAGCGACCAGGTCTATTAGCTATTCCCAATAAAAAGTAATCTTCAGTGGCATGGGATTCTAATTATTGACTTTACACTTACTGTTTCTGTTTCTAGTTGAACCTTTAAAGAAACTCCTGTTTGCCCCTCATTTATTGTCAGCATGCAAATGTGTTTCCATCTAATGAATAGAATTGTAATTGTTAAAATGTAAGCCATTATATTATTAAACAGCAGTGTCCAGGCTGATGCAATATTAAACAGCCAGGCAATTAACCATTGTACCACCCAACAATACTGTGACAATGAAAATAAAATACTACTATAATATTAAAATATTTTTTTTTCTATCAGAGAACAACAGGGAACTGATTTCGCCTGACTATGCCAGTGTGTGGTTAATGTGCAACTATGGAGATATAGTAAGAAGCTAGTGATGAGAACAAAATGGAGATTTTACATACTATGGATATTCATTTCACAGTAGTTTGAGAAGATTTTCCAAACAAAAAAAATTGCATACTTTAAAAATACTGTCTAGTCAACTGCAGTCAGAAGGTACCTTAACGTTTATTTAATTGAAATCTCCATTGAATAATTGAAATTTCCCCCAATATAATAATAGATTTTTTCTAGCCTCTGCTTTAAAACTGCCAGTGTTACTGAAGATAGGGCCATCCAAAGTAGCTTATTCCAATTCTAACTGATAGATATTTTTCCTTTTTAAAGTATTCCTTAAAAGGGGCGCCTGGGTGGCTCAGTCATTAAGCGTCTGCCTTTGGCTCAGGTCATGATCCCAGGGTCCTGGGATCGAGCCCCACATCGGGCTCACTGCTCGGCCGGGAGCCTGCCTCTCCCTCTCCCACCCCCCCATTCCTGCTTCCTCTCTAGCTGTCTCTCTCTCCATCAAATAAATAAATAAATAAAAAGTATTCCTTAAAATATGTGAATTCAGCAAAATGTGTATCCCACCAACAGAGTTTTAATTTTATTTTATTTAATTAATTTATTTGTTTTTAAAGATTTTATTTATTTGTCAGAGAGAGAGAGACAGCGAGAGAGGGAACACAAGCAGAGGGAGTGGGAGAGGGAGAAGCAGGCTTCCCACGGAGCAGGGAGCCCGACGTGGGGCTCAATCCCAGGACCCTCGGATCATGTCCTGAGCCAAACGCAGACGCTTAACGACTGAGCCACCCAGGGACTCCCAGAGTTTTAATTTTAGATAAAATATAACCAGGCTTTTCAACAATATTGTGGTATAAATAAAAATTATTGATCTAACTGTAAGACTTTACATACACATCTAATAATTCATTTGGTTACACTCAACTCATCTATGAGAAAGGCATTTTTGGTTTTAACATACTAAGTCTTCTTTTCATCCTAATGTTATATTCAAATTATAACTGAATACCATCAATATTCTTCTTAAGATCTGCTATATATTATTATCATTATTATTTTTGCTTTACACCTTAATTTTTTTTATTAGTTCCAGAGGGAGAATTGAGTGATCCATCAGCTGCATGTAACACTCAGTGCTCATTATATCAAGTTGCCCCTCTTAATGCTCATCACCCAATTACCACATCCCCCTACCCACCTCCTTTCCAGCAACCCTCAGTTTATTCCCTATAGTTAAATTCTTTTATACTTTACCTCCCTTTCTGTTTTTCTTTTTTTTCCTTTCCTTCCCCTATGTTCATCTGTTTTGCTTCTTAAATTCCACATATGAGTGAAATCATATGGTATTTGTCTTTCTCTGACTGAATAATTTCATTTAGCACAATACCCTCTAGTTTAATCAACATTATTGCAAATGGGAAGGTTTCTTTCTTCTTGATAGCTGAGTAATAGTCCATTGTATATATATTTACCACTTCTTTATCCATTCATCTATCAATGGACATCTGGGCTCATATTTTGGCTATTGTGGACATTGCTGCTATAAACATTGGGGTGCATGTGCCCCTTCAAATCACTATGTTTGTATCTAGTAGTGCAATCGCTGGGTTTTAGGGTAGTTCTATTTTTAGCTTTTTGAGGAACCTCCATACTGTTTTCCAGAGTGGCTGCACCAGTTTGGATTGCCACCAACAGTGTAAGACAGTTACCCTGTCTCCGCATCCTTGCCAATATTTGTTGTTTCATGACTTGCTAATTTCAGCCATTTAGACTGGTGTGAGGTAGTATTTCATTGTGGTTTTGACTGGTATTTCCTTGATGCCAAGTGACATTGAGCATTTTTTCATGTGTGTTTTGGCTATTTGTATGTCTTTGGAGAAATGTGTGTTCATGTCTTCTGCCCATTTCTTTACTGCACTTATTTTTCTTTGGGTGTTGAATTTGATAAGTTATTTATAGATTTTGGCTACTAGCCCTTTATCTGATAAGACATTTGCAAATAATTTCTCCCATTCTGCAGGTTGCCCTTTCATTTTGTTGACTGTTTCCTTTGTTGTGCAAAAGTTTTTATTCTGATGAAGTCCCAATAGTTCATTTTTGCTATAGTTTACCTTGCTTCTGGTGATGTGTCTAGCAAGAAGTTGTTGCAGCTGAGGTCAAACACTTTGCTGTTTTTCTCTAGGATTCTGATGGATTCCTGTCTTATATTTAAGTCGTTAATCCACTTTGAGTTTATTTTTGTGTATGGTGTGAAAAAGTGGTTCAGTTTCATTCTTCTACATGTGGCTGTCCAATTTTCCCAGCACTATTTGTTGAAGAGACTGTCTTTTTTCCATTGGTTATTTTTTCCCACTATGTCAAAGATTAGTTGACCATAGACTTGAGGGTCCATTTCTGGGTTCTTTATTCTGTTCCATTGATCTATGTGTCTGTTTTTATGCTAGTAACATACTGTCTTGATGATCACTGCTTTGTAATATAGCTTGAAGTCCTGAATTGTGATGCCTCCAGTTTTGGTTTTCTTTTTCAACATTCCTTTGGTTATTTGGGATCTTTTGTGGTTCCATACAAGTTTTAGAGTTGTTTGCTTCAGCTTTGTGAAAAAATGTCAATGGTACTTTGATAGGAATTGCATTAAAAGTATAGATTGCTTTGGGTAGCATAGACATTTTAGCAATATCTGTTCCTTCAATCCATGAGCATGGAAAGTTTTTCCATTTTTTTTTTGTGTCTTCCTCAATTTCATTCATAAGTGTTGTAGTTTTCAGAGTACATATTTTTTTACCTCTTTGGTTAGGTTTAATCCTGGGTATCTTATGGTTTTTGGTACAATTGTAAATGGGATGGATTCCTTGATTTCTCTTTCTTCTGCCTCAGTGTTAGCGTATAGAAATGCAACTGACTTCTGTGCATTGATTTTGTATCCTGTAACTGCTGAATCGCTGTGTCTGTTCTAGCAATTTTTTAGTGGATTCTTTTGGGTTTTCTACAGGTATCATGTCATCTGCAAGGAGTGAAAGTTTGACTTCTTTGCTGATTTGGATGTCTTTTATTTCTTTTTGTTTTCTGATTGCTGAGGCTAGGACTTCCAATACTATATTGAACAACAGTGGTGAGTGTGGACATCCTTGTTGTGTCCCTGTCCTTAGGTGAAAAACTTTCAGGTTTTTCCCCTTGAGGATGATATCCACTATGAGTTTTTCATAGATGGCTTTTATGATATTAAAGTATTTTCCTCCTATCCCTACACTGTGGAGAGTTTTCTTCAAGAAAGGATGCTGTATTTTGTCAAATGCTTTTTCTGTATCTTCTGAGAGGATCATATTATTCTCATCCTTTCTTTTATTAATGTGATGTATCACATTGATTTGCAGATGTTGAACCACCCCTGCAGCCCAAGAATAAATCCTACCCAGTCATGCTGAATAATCTTTTACTTATTTTTGGATCCTATTAACTAGCATCTTGATGAGAATTTTTGCATCTATATTCATCAGGGGCATTGGTCTGTAATTCTCCTTTTAGTGGAGTCTTTGGTTTTGGGATCAAAATAATGCTGGCCTTATAGAATGAGTCTGGAAGTTTTCCCTCCACTTCTATTTTTTTGGAAGAGTTTCAGAAGAATAGATATTACTTCTGTTTTAAATTTTTGGTAGAATTCCCCCTGGGAATTCATCTGGCGGTTGCCTCTTGTTTGTTGGCAGATTTTTTATTACAGCTTCCATTTCTATGCTGGTTATGGTTCTGTTCAAGTTTTCTATTTCTTTCTGTTTCAGTTTTGGTAGTTAATGTGTTTCTAGGAATTTATCCATTTATTCCAGATTGCATAATTTGTTGGCATATGATTGCTCATTATATTCTCTTATAATTGCATTTCTTTGGTGTTGATTGTGATCTCTACTCTTTCATTCACGATTTTATTTATTCGGGTCCTTTCTCTTATCTTTTTGATAAGTCTGGCCTGGGGTTTATCAATTTTATTAATTCTTCCAGAGAACTAGCTCTTAGTCTGTTCTAATGATTTTTTTTTTAATTTCTATATCATTATTTTTGCTCTAATCTTTATTATTTCTCTTCTGCTGCTGGATTTAGGCTTCATTTGCTGTTATTTTTCCAGGTCCTTTAGGTGTAAGTTTAGGTTGTGTATTTGATACTTTTCTTGATTCTTGTGAAAGGCCTGTTATGCTATATAATTCCCCCATAGGACAGACTTTGCTGCATCCCAAAGGTTCTGAACTGTCATGTTTTCATTTTCATTTGCTTCCATGCAATTTTTTAAATTCTTTTTTAATTTTGTTGCCCAGCTCATTCCTTAGTAGGAGGCTCTTTAAACTCCATGTGTTTGTGTTCCTTCCAATTTTTTTCTTATGGTTGACTTCGTGTTTTAAAACATTTTGTTCTGGAAAAATATACATCATATAATCTGTCTTTTTACTGGTTGAGTCCTTTTTTGTGACCCAGTATGTGATCTATTCTGAAGAATGTTCCTTGTGCACTTGAGAAAAATGTGTATTCTGCTGATTTAGGATGAAATGCTCTGAATTTATCACTTAAGTCCATCTGGTCCAGTGTGGCATTCAAAGCCCTTGTTTCCATATTGATCTTCTGACTAGGTGATCTGTCCATTGCTATGAGTGAGGTATTAAAGTCCCCTGCTGCTATTGTAATGTTATCAATGAGCTTCTTTAATTGTGTTACTATTTGGCTTATATATTTGACTGTTCTCAATTTAGGGGCATAAATCTTTACAGTTGTTAGGTCTTCTTGTTTTATGTACCCCTTTATAATGATATAGTGTCCTTCTTCATCTCTTATTACAGTCTTTGTTTTAAAATCTAGTTTGTCTGATATAAGGAGTGCTACTCCAGCTTTCTTTTGATGTCTATTAGAATGATAAAGTGTTTCCCAACCCCTCATTTTCAATCTGGAATTGTTTTGGGTCTAGAATGAGTATCTTATAAACAGCATCAATGGGTCTTGTTTTTTATTCATTCTGATACCATATGTATTTTGATCGGAGCATTCAGTCTAGTTACATTCAGAGTAATTATTGATGGATATGGATTTAGTGTCATTGTATTACCTGTAAAGTCTTTGTTTCCATAAATTGTCTCTGTTCTTTTCTGGTCTTTGTTACTTTTGGGCTCTCTCTCCTCTCAAAGGACCCCTTCAATAATTTTTTGCAGCTTGGTTTAATGTTCATGAATTCTCCTTTAGTTTTTGTTTGTCCTGGAAACCAGCTCTCCTTCTATACTGAATGACAGCCTTGCTGGGTGAACTAGTCTTGGCTGCATATTTTTCCCATTTAGTACATTGAATATATCCTGACAGTCCTTTCTGGATTGCCAGGTCTCTGTGGTAGGTCTGTTGCCAATCTTATGTTTTTACCCTTGTAAGTCAGGGACCTCTTTTCCTGAGCTGATTTCAGGATTTTCCCTTTATCTTTGAAATTTGCAAACTTTAGTATTATATGTCAAGTTGTTGACCTATTTTTATTGATTTTTCGGGGTTTCTCTGTGCCTCCTGGTCTTGAATGACTGTTTCCTTCCCCAGATTAAGGAAGTTCTCAGCTATAATTTGTTCAAATACACCTTCTGCCCCTCTCTTCCTCTCTTTATCTTCTGGTACCCCTATTATCAGGACATTATTTTGCTTATGGAATCTCTGAGTTCTGTACGTCTCCCTTCATGATCCAGTATTTGTCTTTTTCTCTTCTTTTCAGCTTCCTTATTTTCCATCATTTTATCTTCTATATCATTGACTTTCTCTTCTGCCTCATTTATCCTCACTTTTAGAGTCTCCATTTGGGATTCCATCTCAATAATAGCATTTTTAATTTCAGCCTGACTACATTTTAGTTCTTCTATCTCTATAGTAAGGGATTCTCTAGTGTCTTCTACACTTTTTTTCAAGCCCACCTTTATAATCTTTGTTTTAAATTCTAGTTCAGACATTTTATATCAGTATTGATTAAATCCTTAGCAGTGAGCACTACCTCCTGTTCTTTACTTAGGGTGGATTTCTCCATCTCATCATTTTTTTTCCAGGAAAGAATAGAAGAATGAAAAAGGAAATACAAAAATAACAAAAACAAATGAACAACAACAACAAAAAAAAACAGAAAAGAAAAACAAAAACAAAACTAAATAAGAAAAAACTCAAACAAGAAACAAAACAGAGCAAAACAAAGAACTAGATCCTGGGTATATTTTGGTCAGTTTGTTAAAAGAAACTAGATCCCAAAATAGGAAAGAAAGAAGAAATATATGTTATATATAACGTATAAATAAAAATTTAAAAAGAATAAAAAGTGCATTGAAAAAATAAGGAAATAGCTGAAAAATAATACTGAAAGACTAAAAAATAATAAAAAAAAAAAACACGAATGTTATATACTGTTTTCTCCAAGAGCTAAAGCTTTGCAGTTCCCTATGATCAGTAAACTTAGTGCTAACCAGTTGTTCCTCTTGGTCTTCTGGGGGAAGGGGGCCTGTTATGCTAATTCTCAGGTGCCCTTGCCCTTGTGAAGAAAATGACCTACTCTTGCCAGGGGGCTGGGCTCAGTGTAAACAGCTTCTGATTCCACTATGTGGTGCTGTTTCGCTCCCTGAAGGTGTTTAGCGCCAATGGGTGGGACTAAAATGGTGGTGCCCTGCTCTCTAGCCCTGGAGCTGAAAGTTTGTGTCTCTCATTCTTCAGTGATCCCTCACAGAAAAGCAGCCAATCACTCCTGTGTCCCTGGTTTCTGTCCAAAATCTGTGCTCACCCAGCCTGTAACTGAATGTTTTTATCTCAGGCATGCAACTGAGTTTCAAAACTCCAAATTTTACAGATTTCTCCAGCTTGGACACATGCTGTTCCTTTCAGGGGAGGGAGACTTCTGCTTTTGCTGGGCCCCTGCCAGGGGAGCAGTCACAAGACCCTGCAGCAGTTTGCAGTTTATAGAACAGAAAGCCAGCACCTAGGCTCGCTGTTCTCAGTCTACTTCCCCACTCTTATGTCTGGGAATTCTGTTGCTCTCAGACATCCCTGTTCTTCTTGTGACCATGGAGATTCTGAGACCACATGTCCCACCTGGTATTCCACCCTGCTTCGCCACCTGAGCAGCTTTAAATCAGGGATGTCCCCCACTGTAGCATACTTCTAAAAGTTCCAATTTTGCACTCCGCTGCTTATAATACTTTGTGGTAGCCTCCTTAAGCTGGTTCCCTCCCCTCTGCCATATCCTCCAATATATCACCCCAGATTCAAGTTTTGGAACCTCCTATCTTTCAAAAACTGGTCACTTTTCTATTTGTAGAATTGCAGCATATCTTTTCATAGATCTCCAATTGATTTTGCAGGTTTTCAGAATGATTTGATAACTAGCTGAATTCCAGGGACCAGATGAATTTAGGATTCTCTACTCCTCTGCCATCATAATTCCTCTCAAGATCTGTTATATATTATTCAGGAGAGATGTCTGTGCCATTATAATAGTGGATATACTCTAGGTTGATAGTGACTCAAAACTCAGCACTGTGTAAGGTTGTTCAACTAGTTAGAGATCAGCCTAAATTTATTATCTGTTACTACAGATCTTTCTTTTTTTTTTCCAGAAAGACACAATGAGACTCAGCTGAAATAAACATACTATGTCTACTGTTATAGTTCCCTGATGTATTAGTCTGGCATTCCAGTCAAAACACAAATGAATGTATTGATTGTGCTCATTGGTTTCATTTTGTAATCATCAACAACTTATTTAATAACAAATTTTGTAATTTTACTGAAATCAAGAGACATGTCACCAAAATACTGTTCCCTTAAAGGACCATTTTTCAAATTAAGGCATCTAATCCTTTTCATATGCTTCATAATGACTGAAGACTTGTTGGCAGATTTGATGATATAAATTAATTATGTAAATAGTTTGAGTCAGAAATCTTGAATACTTCAAGACTAAACAGGTGCTCTCTTATATTCTCTGGACATACCATTGGGTGCAGTTTTCTATTACCAATGTTGATTACATATTCTCTGATCAGAAACTAATTCATCTTGCCTGAATAGATGAAAAACACAGTAGAAATTGAGTAGATTCACTTTTATTTTTTATCCATGAATATCACATTCCCTTTCCCAGCATCAGACTTTCATTTTCTTGTTAGGTATTTCATTTGTTTTAGTTTAAACATTATTTATAAATCTCATTTGGATGACTTTATCATTTTGTAGCATCTTTCAATTTCACCTTATAACATCACTCTTCTTTTATAATAACAATTTACAAGTATTTAATTTACAAAAAAGAATCCACACACAAATCTTATAACTTTTACAAAAATTAACTCAAAATAGATAATAAAACTAAGTAAAACTCAAAATTTTAAAACTCCTAGAATATAACAGTATAAAATCTAGGTGACCTTGGGTTTGATGATCATGTTTTAGATGCAACACCGGAAGCATGCTCCACTGGAAAAAAAAAAGGATAATATCGACTTCATTTAAATTAAAAACTTCTTCTCTGTGTGGAACACTGTTAGGAGAATGGAAAGACAAGCTACAGAATGGGAGAAAATATTTGAAAAATACAGATGATGAGGGAATGGTACACAAAATGCACCAAAAAACTCTCAAAACTTCGTGATAAGGAAATAAACATCTCATTTAGAAATGGGCAAAGATATGAACAGACAAAAATATGCAATGCTGTCCTTTAAAAAATGTACCCATGCTCACCTCAACGAATAAAATAAATGGACGGCAAATAAACATATGAAAAGATGTTCAATGTCAAAGGACATCAAGAAATTTCAAGTGAAATAACAATGATATACAACTACAAACCCACTAGGATGGCTAAAATTCCAACACTGACAATACCAAATGTTGGTTAGAATGTGAAACAACCAAGATGTTCGTTCATTGCTGGTGGGAAATCAAAATGGTACAGTCACTTTACAAGAAAGTGTGGCAATTTTTTACAAAACTAAATATAGCCATATCACTCAATCCAGCAATTGCAATATTTCATATTTACCCAAATGAGTTGGAAACTTACACACACACAAACACACACACAAGCCTGCACACAAATGTTTATAGCAGCTTTACTCATAACTGTAAAAACTTGGAAACAACCAAGATACCTTTCAATAGATGAATGAATAAACACACAGTGATAGATCCAGGTAATGGAATATTATTCAGTGTGAAAAAGAGTGAGCCATCAAGCTCTGAAAAGATATGGAAGACCCTTAAATACATATTGCTAGTGAAAAAATCCAATCTGAAAAGGCTACATACTATATGATTACAATATTTTGACATTCTGGAAAAGGCAAAACAATTGAGACAGTAATAATATCAGTGATTGCTAGGTGTTGGAGGTGGGGGGAGAAAGGAAGGAATGAATAGTCAGAAAACAGAATATTTTTAAGGCAGTAAAACTATTCTGTATGATACTGTATTGGTGCCTACCTCTCATTATACATTTTTCAAAACTTATAGAATGCACAACACAAAGAGTGAATTCTAATGTAAACTATGGTTTTACTTACAGATTATTAGCTCAATGTTAATCACACTAATGGAAATTTAACTGTGGGAAGGAGGAATGAAAGAGTATACTGGGACTCTGTACATTCTGTAAACTAGAACATAAAGTCTATTAATTATAACAGAAAGAAACATAAAGTCTATTAATTATAAACAAAAGAAAACATTGACTTAAGTTTATACTTTGTTACTTGCAATGCTGCCCTTTAAAAAATGTACCCATGCTCACCAAGAGTTGTTATTTCTTGTCTTTTATTTTAGTGATTTGACAGATGTAAGGTGATATCTCATTATGGTTTTGATTTGCATTTCCCTGATAATTAATGATGAGAAATTTTCATGTCTGTTGGCCATTTGTATATCTACTTTGGAAAACTGTCTGTTCAGGTCATCTCCCCAATTTTAATCCAGTTTTTTTGGTGTTGAGGCATATATTTTTTGGTATATTTTAGATATTGACCCTTTATAAGATATATCATTTCCAAATATATTCTCTCATTTGGTAGGTTGCCTTTTTGCTTTGTTGATGATTTCCTTTGCTGTACAAAGTTTTTGTTTTGTTTGTTTGAAAAGTAGTCTCAATTGTTTATTTTTGCTTTTGTTTTCCTTACCTTAGGAGGCATATCTAGAAAAATGTTAGTATGGCAAATGGGAAAATTTGGAAGTTCCTCAAAAAATTAAAAATAGAAATACTATGTGATCCAATAATCCCACTAATGGGTATTTACCCAAAGAAAACAAAACACTGATTCAAAAAGGTATATGTATCTTTATGTTCCCTGTAGCATTATTTACAATAGCCAAGATATGGAGGCAACCTAAGTGTCCATCATCAGAAAAATGGATAAGAATGATGTGATATTGCACTGTTATAAAACACTACACAACCATAAAAAAAGATGAGATTATGCCATTTGAGACAACAGGGATCAACCTAGAGGTTATTATGCTAAGTGAAATAAGTCAGAAGGGCAAATACCGTATGATTTTATTCATATGTGGAATCTTAAAAAATGAATAAACAAAAAGTAGAATTAGACCTATAAATACAGAGAAACCTGAAGTTGCCAGAGGGGAGGGGTTTGGGGAGGATGGACAAAATATGTGGAGTTGGAGATACGGGTTTCTAGTTACAGAAAGAATAAATCATGTGAATAAAAGGCACAGCACAAGGAATATAATCATGACATAACATAATGTATAAACTTGTTGAATCACTATGTTGTACACCTAAAACTAATGTAATATTGTGTGTCAATTCTACTCAGATAAATAAATTAAAAAGTAAGTTTAAAAAAATGAACTCATGGGCAGTCATGTAATATTATTCTTTTTTGTTTACTGTTCCCTAGAATTTCTCACCATGATAATCTGCAATTATTAAAAAAATCATTTTGGAATTTTGGAGCAACATGCCCTATTAATTTTTCTCACATAACTCTAGATGTATCCTCTCTTTTAAAACCTTGCTTTGGTTTGTCTAGGAGAACTCAAACTGCTCTTCTTAACTAGAGGAATGTCCTCATAAATCTGATTTCTTTTCTGTCATCGGTGTTCCTTCTAAATCCCAAATTCATTATTGTAAAATTTATGTTTCAAACACTTCACCATTTTTTCCAATATAATTTTTTGTCTTAGCATTGTATAAACAACAGCAACAACAATTTTACTGTATCTATATTTTATTCCTCACATTCTTGTAACACATTTTCCACTTCCTGCCTGAAATTACATACCACATATTCACAAATGCAAACACACTATCACACACTACATGACACATACACAATGACATCCATTCTTCCTTAAATATATTTTATTATTTCTCCATGACTTCACTCATGCTAGTCCTTTTTGTTCACCTCCCTCATGGATAGTTTCAAAAATCATTTAAAGTTCATCTAAAATTGTGACATCAAATCCTTGCTGAATATCCCAGTTGTTTGCTTTCTCTAAAAAAAAAAAAAAATATATATATATATATATATATATTCTTAGGCTGTTTTAACTTATGATTATTTGTTTTTATTTTTTTTTACATATTTATTTCCTACCTTCTTTAGGCTAATAGGGTCTTCTGGGAGGAGATGCTATCTTCAGTTTTACTCAGTGCTCAGAATAGTAAATAATTCAACTTTTAAAAATAAAGTATGTTAACTTAATATTATGAAAAATAGTCAACCATTTTTGAAACAATGAATAAATTAAGTATTAATCTTTTACAAATACATTGCTACTTATTTCATCTTAATAGACTGGTTATTTCAAATAAGATATATATATATATATTTTAATTTTCTGTAGTCTACACATATGACTGATCAGAAAATATATTTGAAAACTCTGAAACACAAGTTAAGTGGGTTATTAGCATGGTTTGTGCATTACTTTATGTTTTTATCTATAAATGTCATTTTCAGCTATTTCTCAGAATTATCTGAATAGCCATACAAATCTAACTGCACTACCATCAAAAAAATCTTAATTGGGGTGCCTGGCTGGTGCAGTCAGTTTAAGCATCTGACTCTTGGTTTTGGCTCAGGTAGGTGGAATTGAGCCTCACATCAGGCTCTGTGCTCAGGGCAGAGTCTGCCTAAGACTCCCCAACCCTCTTCCTCTGCCCCTTCCCTCTGTGCTGTCCTTCTCTCTCTCTCTCTCTCTCTCTCTCTCTCTCTCTCTCAAATAAATAAATCAATCTTTAAACAAACTTAATTACCACAATTCCAAATGTTTTACTTAAATCAATTGTTTTATACAATTTTCCAGTAGACATTTTTCTATGCATATGTGATACTAGAATGGTAAAATAGAATAAATCTAAGAGAATTTCAGCTCTGTATTTATTTATTTTTTTTTTAAATTTTTTATTGTTATGTTAATCACCATATATTACATCAGCTCTGTATTTAGACTTACAGAATGACAGCATCTACAATCTTGACCCTCCGCAAAGTTTTTTTTTTCTCTTTCAGAAAGAAAAAGAAGCATAGTTAAGCCTGAGAAATTCATCAAGCTAATAGTGTGATGCCACTGCAATAAAATAAGGTTGGGAATTTTCATTAGATTCAAGCATTTCACTGAAGTTTTAAGGAGGTTATTAATTCTAAGTCAAGTGACCATTATCCATATCTTTTATTTCCAAACTGCTCTGCTTTAAAAAGTCACTGATGTAAGGGCGTTTGGGTGGTTAAGTCCTTAAACATCTGCCTTCAGCTCAGGTCATGATCCCAGGGTCCTGGGATCGAGTTCCACACCAGGTTCCCTGCTCTGCAGGAAGCCTGCTTCTCCCTCTCCCATTCGCCCTGCTTGTGTTCCCTCTCTCGCTGTGTCTCTCTCTGTCAAATAAATAAATAAAATTTAAAAAAATCACTGATGTATCATTTTGTATTTAAGCACTCATCACTCTATTAAGTTCAAAGACTTTTATTAAAATGTTGGTATAAAGGTAAATAAAAATTGCTACAATAAAATCCACATTGTTATCGCTTTTATTAGCCAATAATTTCATTAATATAATCTCAATGGGCAAATTCAAACAATAGTGATTTTTACACAGAAGTACATTAAATTTGGGCTATTTCCCATTCTACTACTACCACCTACTGCAAACTGCTCCCACTCTTCTCAAAGATAATTTTTGTCAATACTTTGTTGTATGTTTTTGTTTCCTTTCTGTATGTACACATACACATATGTGTATACATATATATATATGCATATATATAATAGTATATAATTAACCCTTGAATAACATGGGTTTGAACTGCATGGGTCCACTTATACATTAATTTTTTTCAATAAATATATTGGAAAAATTTTTTTGGAGATTTACAACCACTTTTTTAAAAGATTTATTTATTTACTTTAGAGAGAGAGAGAGAGAGCAAGCGGGAGTATGGGCAAAGGGAGAGAAGCTTCAAGCAGACTCCCTGCTGAGCATAAAGCCCAACGTGGGGCTCAATCCTAGGACCAATGAGATCATGACCTGAGCTGAAACCCAGAGTCAGATGCTTAAGTGACTGAGCCACCCAGGTGCCCCAAGATTTGCAACCATTTGAAAAAACTCACAAATTGCATAGGCTAGAAATAGTGATTGTTTTAAAGTTAGATATGTTATGAATGGATAAAATATATGTATATTCTAGTCTATTTTATTATTACCATAAATACAAACACATCTACTACAAAAAGTTAAAAATTATCAAAAATTACACACATGAACACTTATAAGACATACATGCTGTCATTAGCAGTCAAGAGAAATATAAAAATACAGTATTAAATAATAACTGTATAAAATTAACTATAATTCTTACTGTACTACTGTAATAATTTTGTAGCCACCTCCTGTTGATATTTGAGGTGAGCTCATGTGTTGGAATTATTTGCTTAGAAAGTCTTGCAATGTTAATCATCTCCACATGCACAGTTTGTTTCTCTGGGAATTGTATATCACAATAAAAGGTGATCTCTTGTGGTTCTTTTGTATTTTTCATCATGTTTAGTGTGATAGCATAAAGCTTGCATAACACCATGAGACCCATATGAAGTGCTACTTGTGCTGCTGGAAGTGCTCCCAAGAAGCAGAGAAAAGTCATGACATTACCAATAAAAAAAATTGAATTGCTTGGTATATACTATAGATTGAGGTCTGTAGCTGCAGCTGACCACCACTGCAGGATAAATGAATCCAGCATAACGATCATTGTAATAAAATAAAAATAAATTTATTAAGCCATCACTGCAGCTATGCCAGCAGTCATGAAAACCTTGTACTTTTTGCAAAATGCCCTTTAATCTCATATTGAAAATGCAGCTTTATGTGAGCACAACATTGCTATAAGAAAGGCATACTTATAGACCTTAATATGATTCTTTAAAAAGTGAAGTCATTATATGACAAGTTAAAGCAAAAGGAAGATAAATGATCTAGGGATGGATAATTTAATGCCAGCAAAGGATTGTTTGACAATTTTAGAAAAAGTTTTGGCTTAAAAATGTCAAGATAACAAGAGAAGCAGCTTCTGGCTTCCAAGAGACAGCAGACAAGTTTCCAGATGTCACTAACAAAATTATTGAGAAGAAAGGATATCTGTCAGAATAAGTTTTTAATGTAGACTGAAATGGTCTATCCTGGGGAAAAAAATACCACAGTGGACATTTAGTAGTAAGGAAGAGAAGCTAGCACCAGGATTTAAGGCAGGAAGGAATGGCTAAATCTACCAGTTTGTGCAAATGCAGTTAAGTTAGGTTTATGATTAGGACTGCTTTTACTATAAAACTACAAACCTCTGAACCTTGAGGGGAAAAGATAGACACTACTAGCCAATTTTTTTGATTGTACAAGAAGGCCTGGACAATGAGAATCCTTATTGACGGTTCCACTGATGCTTTGTCCCTGAAATCAGGAAGTACCTTGACAGCAAGGGAATGTCTTTTAAAGTTCTTTTGATATTGGGCAATGCTCCTGGCCACTCAAAGCCCCAAGAACATCAAAATGGTCTACTTTCACCCAAACTCATCTGTAATTCAGCCTCTAGATCAGGGGTCATAAGGACCTTTAAGGCTTATTATACACAGTACTCTATGGAAGTGATTGTCAATGCTATGGAAGAAAACCCCAATAGAAAGATCATAAAAGTCTGGAAGGATTAAACCATTGAAGAGGCCATCATTGTTATGGAAAAAGCAGTGAAAATCATTAAACCCCAAACGATAAATTCCTGCTGGAAAAAATCATGTACAGTTGTTGTATATGAGTTTGCAGGGTTTACAACAGAGGCAATCAAGGAAATCATGAAAGAAGTTGTGAATATGGCAAAAAAAAAAAAGTGGTGGTAAAGGGTTTCAAGATATGAATCTTGGAGAATTTCAAGAGTTAATACAGACACCACACCAGAGGAATTAACAAAAGATGACTTGATCAAGATGAGTACTTCTGAATCAGTGCTAGATGATGATGATGAGGAGGAAGAAGACTTTGAAAAAGCAGTCAAAAAACAAATTGACATTAGACAATCTGGCAGAAGGGTTCTGGTTATTCAAGACTGCTTTTTAATTTCTTTTACATCATAGACCCTTCTATGATATAGGCACTGAAACTAAAGCAAATGGTGTAAAAAAGACTGATACCATATAGAAACATTTTTAGAGAAATGAAAAATCAAAACCATCAGACAGAAATTGTGCTGTATTTCTGCAAGTTTTTACTTAGTGTGCCCGTCTCTCCTGCCTCCCTTTCCAATTTTTCCACCTCTTCTGCCTCTGCCACTCCTGAGACAGCAAGACCAACCCTTCTTCTTCTTTCTCCTTAGCTTACACAACGTGAAGATGATGAAGATAAAGACCTTTATGACGATCCACTTCCACTGAATGAATAGTAAATAATCATCATGCCATACAGTTAATAAATGTAGCTGTTGTGCATGTGTCTAAATGTGCAAATCTGATAACTGTATGCAAGAACTGCATGAGATGCTTTTGTGTCATCATCGCCATCATTGCCTAAGTATTCATCATGTAAAACATCATGTGCAAGACTCTTATGGAAGTGGGCAACTTATCCTTACGTAAGGATAAGGTTAGTGACAATTCAATATAAAATTAACAATGTGTTAGTTCCCTTGCTATTTTATAACTTCTTTCAAAGAATTACATTATCATACAGTATGCCTCTATCTCTCATAATTGGAGAAACTGTTAGCTTATCATCATAGGTAAGTGTTTTTTTAAATTAACATTTCCAATACTGTATTATGAATATGACTGTAATATTGTATGCCATAAAAATTTTATAATGATTAATTCATTTATGTATAGGCTAGGTTACTATGAAGCAATTGTATTGATTACACTAGGATACCATAAAGCAATCACATTGCTGCTTCTTCATTCTCAATGCATGAATCATTATATCTATAAATAAATATGAATTTCTTTTTCACATTATCTTTGCATTTTATGTCTAATGTTAGTAATACCTATCTACAGTGTTTTGTATCATATAAGACAATATTGTTATAAATACCGGCAAATGATTCATCTTATAAAGAGATGACATAAAGTTATTATGTCAATAAATACAGTAGCTTACTATAAACGTATTTTCTCTTCTTTGTGATTTTCTTAATAATCTTTTATTTTCTCTAGTTAACCTTACTATAAGAGTACAGTATATAATACATATACAAAGTATGTCTTAGTCGATTGTTTATGTTACCAGTAAGGTTTCCAGTCAACAGTAAGCTATTAATAGTTAAGTTTCTGGGGAATCAAATGTTATATGTGGATTTTGACTGTATGGGGGGCGGGCACCCCTACCTTCCCCCATTGTTCAAAATTCAACTATATTTATATATACATGAGCTGTGTTTTTTAACATGTAAATAGTAGTCTGTGATTGTTTTTTATCTCATTAAAATATATTTCAAAGTTCTTATTACATATAGGTTTATATTTTCTCTTAATACATGTTACATATGGCTTTATATTTTCTCTTAATAACAAAATAGCATTAAATGGAGAGACAATGTAACAGTTATTGAGTGTGAATTCTCAAACAAACAAACAAACAAAAAAGGGTCCTGGCTGATTCAGTCAGTAGAACATAAAACTCTTTTTTTATTTTTTTTTTTTTGAGAGCGAGAGCACACACGTGTGCATGAGCAGGGTGGGGGGTGCAGAGGAGAGAGAATCTTAAGCAGACTCCTCACTGCCCTGTGGTGGGGAGGGATATGGGGCTTGATCTTAGGACTCTGAGATCAGGACCTGAGCCAAAACCAAAAGTCAGACCCTTAACTGACTCGACTATCAGGAGCCCCAAGCATGCAGCTCTTGATATTGGGGTCATGCGTTTAAGCCCCACATTGAGTGTAGAGTTTACTTTAAAAAAAAAAAAAAAAAGAGTGTGAACTCTGGAATTAGAATGTTTAGGTTAGACTACCTGCTGTGTGAGTTATGGCAAGTTAACCTCACTGAGTTTGTTTTCTATATACTAGACAACATAACAGAACCTTTCACGTTGGTGATCGTGAGCACTGAATGAATTGATACGTGTAAATCATTTGTATTTCAAGTTTACAGTAAATACTCATTAAATTTTACACATTAGTTTTTTCTTTAATTTTTTTATTGTTATGTTAATCACCATACATTACATCGTTAGCTCTTGATGTAGTGTTCCATGATTCATTGTTTGTGCATAACACCCAGTGCTCCATGCAGAACATGCCCTCCTTAATACCCATCACCAGGCTAACCTATCCCCCCACCCCTCTCCCCTCTAGAACCCTCAGTATGTTTTTCAGAGTCCATCGTCTCTCATGGTTCATCTCCTCCTCTGATTTACTCCCCTTCATTCGTCCCCTCCTATACACATTATTATGTCATGATAGGGATGTCCCATAATCAGTTAATTATTCCTCATATATTTCTTGCAGGTTTTCATTGTTACAAAAAATTCTACCTTGAACATCTTTTCAAACATAACCTCAACATATGTCAAATATTACTAGAATTTTACTTGCTAGCTCAAAACATGTGCTCATTTAAAATTGTATGTATATTATCAAATTGCCTTCTAAACAGACAACTATTTAATTGATTTGCAAAAGCTGTTTATATTCTCTGGGTAAGAATTATTTTCATCTGTTATTAAATTTTATGTTACCATCATTAGCTCCTATTTTGTAACTTTTAAAATTTTGCATCTATTGTCATTTAACAAACAAAACTAAATTTTTGATTAGGTGTAATTGTTTAGTTTTTCACTAATGGTTTTTGGGTTTTTTATGTTGCTTAAGATGAAGAGTCAGACTTTTTTTTTTTCTGAAAAGTCCAGATAGTAAATATTTTAGAATTGCAGGTTGCATATGGTTACTGTAAAATATCTTTCTTTGTTTTATTTGTATGTTTACTTTTTTTAAAAAACTCATTAAAATTGGGTGCCTGGGTGGCTCAGTTGGTTAAGCGACTGCCTTCGGCGCAGGTCATGATCCTGGAGTCCCGGGATCGAGTCCCACATCGGGCTCCCTGCTCAGCGGGGAGTCTGCTTTTCCCTCTGACCCTCTTCCCTCTCGTGCTCTCTATCTCTCATTCTCTCTCTCTCAAATAAATAAATCTTTAAAAAAATCATTAAAATTAAAAAAATAAACTATTCTTAGCAGACTACATTTAGCCTATAGTCCAGATTTGACCATAATTTGCTGACCCTGCTTAAGAATATAATAAAATTATTTTACCATATTTTCTACTAGTATTTATAGTAGTAGAAATGTCAGCTTAAAACTAAAATTCCTTCCCTTGTAATATGATTGGAGACTGCGTAGGGAGCAGTAGTAAGGCACTTCTACATCTTCCTGCCAAAGTATCAGTGGGGGCCTATTGACAATCTAGTGCTCCCACTCCTTCCCACTGGTAAGGAAGGTTCCTTTCTTGGGTATTAGCAGCTGCCAAATGTACCACCTGGAATTTTACTTCTGGCCTGACAGTATAAAAGTGGAATCCTCCAACCTTATAGTAATAAATTGGCATCCCCCATCTTAGCTGGAGCAGTACCAGCAGAAGACAACTTACACAGGAAGTTTGAAGGAGATCCAGAGTCTAATAACATAATAACCTAAATTTCCACATTTCAATAGAAAAAAACATCATCATATCAAGAAACAGGAGGATCTCAAACTGGATGAGAAATGGTGATCAATGGATGCCAGGAGTGTAATAGAAAATCTCAACAACAAAAAAAAGAAAATATTTAGAAAAACAAATAGAAATTTAGAATGGAAAAAAAATAACCAACATAAAAAACTCAATAGATGAGTTCAATAGCAGAATGGTTGGAATAGAAAAAATAATCAGTAAACTAAAAAAACAGAAATTACCCCATCTGAATGATAGAAAATAGACTGAAAAACATTGAACAGAGACTCAGGGATCCATATTATTATAACAAAATATTTAACATTTGTGTAATTGGTGTCCTATAAGGGAAGGAGAAAGAAGTTAGGTCTGAAAAAAGTACTCTAAGAAATAATGGCTGAGGGGCACCTGGGTGGCTCAGTCATTAAGCATCAGCCTTCGGCTCAGGTCATGATCCCAGGGTCCTGGGATCAAGCCCTGCATTGGGCTCCCCACTCTGTGGGAAGCCTGCTTCTCCCTCTCCCACTCCCCCTGCTTGTGTTCCTTCTCTTGCTGTCTCTCTCTCTGTCAAATAAATAAATAAAATCTTAAAAAAAAGAAATAATGGCTGAAAACTTCCTATGTTTGGCAAGAGTCATAAACCTATACAACAATCTAATCTTAGAGTCATGACCAAATATAGTCATGAAAACTATCAACTTGAATATATATTTTGAAATAGTTTTAAGCAAATGAAAAGACGCTATAGTTTATAATGGAATTGCTCACACACACAGATGGAAAGACTAGATTTTTAAAACATATTTATTTATTTATTTGAGAGAGAGAGGGAGGGGGAGGAATGGCAGATGGAGAGGGAGAGAGAAAATCCCAAGCACACTCCGCACTGACCATGGAGCCCAGTGCTGCACTGGATCTCAGTTGCCTGAGATCATGACCTGAGCCGAAATCAAGAGTCTAACGTTTAACCAACTGAGCCACCCAGGCACCCTGGAAAGCCTAGATTCTTAATGAATCAAAATTGCTGCCTTAGGTATGTGCTATGGTGAGCGCTGTGAATTGTGTAAGACTGTTGAATCACAGACCTGTACCTCTGAAACACATAATACATTATATGTTAAAAAAAAAAAAAAAGATAGCAGGAGGGGAAGAATGAAAGGGGCGAAATCGGAAAGGGAGATGAACCATGGGAGACTATGGACTCTGAAAAACAAACTGAGGGTTCTAGAGGGGAGGGGGGTGGGGGGATGGGTTAGCCTGGTGATGGGTATTAAAAAGGGCATGTTCTGCATGGAGCACTTGGTGTTATACGCAAACAATGATTCATGGAACGCTACAACAAAAACTAATGATGTAATGTATGGTGATTAACATAACATAATAATAAAAAAGAAAAGAAAAAAATTGCTGCCTTAAAGACTATTCTGAGGAGGGGCGCCTGGGTGGCTCAGTTGGTTAAGCATCTGCCTTCGGCTCAGGTCCTTCATCTCAGGGTCCTGGGATTGAGCCCCACATTGGGCTCCCTGCTCAGTGGGGTGTCTTCTTCTCCCTCTGCCCTTCCTTGTGCTCTCTTTCTCTCTGTCTGTTTCAAATAAATAAATAAAATCTTAAAAATGATTATTCTGAGGAATACTTGACATTTAACTACCTTTCTGTATTGAAAGTGTAATGCATTTCTATTATTTAGTAATAAACATCATGTTTCAGATCATAGAAAAGATCATAGATAGAAAAAGAAAGCTTTACCAAATTATTTTTTAACAGAAATGACAAAAGAACATTCAAAACAGAATATTTTTTATCCCTTCTGGGCAAATTTAAAGAATGAAATGGGAAAGCATAGTTTTGTTGTTAACTTGTTAGAATGAAAGAATGAATGATTAGAACAAACAATGTTGAAAAAGATAGCATACTATAAAATGGGGGGAAAGGAAATTTTTTTTTAACTGAGCTAAAGGAAGACGCTTAACCAACTGAGCCACCCAGGCACCCCAGTCAGGTCCTTTTCAATCAATCACTTTCTAAGA
This sequence comes from Eumetopias jubatus, assembly GCF_037043125.1. Classification (NCBI taxonomy): domain Eukaryota; kingdom Metazoa; phylum Chordata; class Mammalia; order Carnivora; family Otariidae; genus Eumetopias; species Eumetopias jubatus. The sequence continues at coordinate 21,455,931 of NW_028274817.1, read as the reverse complement.
TTCACTACACACAATTAATATCAAAGTGTCCTTCAGATAGCACTCCAAGGAAGAAATTATATATTATTTCCTATCTAAATACAGAATGGGTACAATATGAGGATTCAACAATTCTATACATTTCTTACTACTTTTTTTAAAATTTAAATTATATTGTACACCTGGAACTAATAAAGCACTGTATGTTAATGATACTTTCATTGAAAAAATTAGATAAAAATAAAAAATAAATTTTAGTAAAGACAAAAGGATAAAAAAATTAACTATGATTGTCCAAGTGGGACTAAGATAATTACAACAGTCCTCCAAATGTTGACGGGGGAGACAAAAGAGTTGGTGCCAGAGAGACTTCGAAAATGCTGCCCTGCTGGCTCTGAAGGTGGAGAAAGAGCCATGGGCCCAGGAATGCGGGTGGCCAGCAAGAGACTGGACTAGGAAAGGAAACACATTCTCCCTTGAGCCACTAGAAGGAACTCAACCATGCAGACTTTGTGCTATTAGCCCGATGAGACTCCTTCCAAGCTTCTGCCTCCAGAACTGTAAGACCACGTATGTGTTTGCTTTAAGCAACTAGTGTGGGGATATTTTGCAGCAGCAGGAGGAATCTCACATGGACATAGGCAATGAAATTATTTGAGGCAATGGAGTTTAAGCCTCTCAATTCACGCATCAGCTTCCCTTGGATAAGGGCAATTGATATTAAAAGCCCACAGTAGTTAGAAAGGAATTTTAAATCAATGTTGTTATATTCTGCCCCATCAACTGATACAGTGAATTCCTCATGGCATAAATGTGCATGTGGTCTGACTCTGAGACCTTTGAGGCAGTGACAAAGGAAAGGAACTCATGATCAAAATTAAGGTCACTCGTAATTTAAATCTTTGTATTTCTACATCCTTTTATTTCACATAAATTTGAACCTTCATTCTTTTTTGGTGTTATCCTCTCCAGCTTTCTCAAAATTCCTATCAACATAAAAGATGAAATCATAAAAAAATAAATAAATAGAGAATGGCCTGTGTACTTAATCTCAATGTAAATTTAGAAAGAGAATCACAAATACCAGCCAATTTTCTAAATGCACTTTTTATTTCAGAGGGCTAATAAAATTTGGAGTTTTGAATTTACACTAGACAAGAGATAATCTTCTATTATACACTTATGGGATGACCAATTTTCTTGTTTTCTCCAAGACTGCCCTAGTTTTAGAACAGAAAGTCCTGCATCCCAGGAATCTCTTGAATTTTGTGCAAACTGGGATAGTTGATCATCCTATGGTATGGCCAAAACAAAGATAAGGGCTGAATGAGAGTACAGATGCATGAATTCATAATTGTTTGATCAACACTCTCAATGATTGTCAGTATGGAAGATTTTTTCTTAACAGCATACTGCAACACTTTATTCTTTACCCTTTTATCAATTACTTGGATATGGTTACTGTATATATACCGATCAGAGATATATCCAGTATATATGCTGATGGGAGAATGAGATAAAGATAACAATGACAGGTAACATGTTAGATCAAGATTCAGTAAAAGCAGATTTCCAAAATGCAGCAAGCAAGCCTAGCTAAGAAAGATTTTTTGTTTTAAATAAGATCAGGAGGCCATAGGAAAAGAGGAATTTATGCAAGTCATCACTGGAGAAACTATGAACTTTTTTTTTTTTTTTTTTGGAACTCTTCAGCCAGCTTCAAGTCCTCAGCTTGGACTTAACTTCCTCTTCACTATGACACCTGTATCATCCCCATTCTTTACTTTCAAAGGAGTCAATGCAGGTTAACAAGCTTTAATCCTCCATTTGTATATTAATTCAACCAATCCCAGTTACCCTAATTTCCAATCCTTGTTTTTCATAGAGGACCTGAAAGAGAACTACAGTGGTAATTTTTCACTTATATAACTCTTCCTCTTCTTTGTCTTCCTTGGAACATAAGACAAGTTTCCACCTGAATCTGTGTTTCACAAACTACAAATCTATCTGCCCAAATGAATGCTTGTTTCCTTTAATTTTCAGTGAATTCTTTCTTGGCTGACAATTCCAAAATATTCTTCCTCACCCCAGTAATAAACTCAATATAAAAAGGAAAAAAATTAAATATCCACAATTATATTTGTAATAAGTGTCACAGTTTAAGCATTAGCAGGAACCACTGCCTACATTCAAAAATGTTCTGACTTGTCCAGTGAATCAGTGGAATGTCCTTGAACTTAGTTAATTTGCATGGACTACTGGCAGGTCTGGAGGACATTAAAAGGAAGAGGGACTGGCCAAAAAACCTATGTCAGTTACAAAACCTTAGTTATCAAAAAGAAGAGAACAGTGTTTGTCAATTGAATTTGTTTTTTACTTAGTGTCACATTGGCCTTAATCCTATAGAGAGGTGGTACTGTGGGCAGAGAGGCTCTACCTAAAATTTGAAAAGTTATCTTCTTTTTTTTTAAATTTTATTTTATTATGTTATGTTTGTCACCATACAATACATCATTAGTTTTTGATGTAGTGATCCATGATTCATTGTTTTGGCATAACACCCAGCGCTCCATGCAGTATGTGCCCTCCTTAATACTCATCACCAGGCTAACCCATCCCCCCAAACCCCTCCCCTCTAAAACCCTCAGTTTGTTTCTCAGAGTCCATAGTCTCTCATGGTTCATCTCTCCTTTCAATTTCCCCCCTTCATTTTTCCCTTCCTTCTCCTAATGTCCTCCATGCTATTCCTTATGTTCCACAAATAAGTGAAAACATATAATAATTGACTTTCTGTGCTTGACTTATTTCACTGAACATAATCTCCTCCAGTCCCATCCATGTTGATGTAAAAGTTGGGTATTCATCCTCTCCGATGGCTGAGTAATATTCCATTGTATATATGGACCACATCTTCTTTATCCATTCATCTCTTGAAGGGCATCTCGGCTCTTTCCACAGTTTGGCTATTGCGGACATTGCTGCTATGAACATTGGGGTGCATAGGGCCCTTCTTTTCACTACATCTGTGTCTTTGGGGTAAATACCCAGTAATGCAATTGCTGGGTCATAGGGTAGCTCTATTTTTAATTTTTTGAGGCACCTCCATGCTGTTTTCCAAAGTGGCTGTACCAACTTGCATTCCCACCAACAGTGTAAGAGGGTTCCCCTTTCTCCACAACCTCTCCAACATTTGTTGTTTCTCACCTTGTCAATTTTGCCATTCTAACTGGTGTAAGGTGGTATCTCAATGTGATTTTGATATACCTTCAATGCCATCCTGATCAAAATTCCAATGACATTTTTCAAAGTGCTGGAACAAACAATCCTAAAATTTGTATGGAATCAGAAAAGACCCCGAATCACCAAGGAAATGTTGAAAAAGAAAAACAAGGCTGGGGGCATCATGTTGCCCAATTTCGAGCTATATTACAAAGCCATGATCACCAAGACAGCATGGTACTGGCACAAAAACAGACATATAGATCAATGGAACAGAATAGAGAACCCAGATATGGACCCTCAACTCTATGGTCAAATAATCTTCGACAAAGTAGGAAAAAATATGCAATGGAAAAAAAGACCGTCTCTTTAATAAATGGTGCTGGGAAAATTGGACAGCTATGTACAGAAGAATGAAATTCAACCATTCTTTAACACCATACACAAAGATAAACTCAAAATGGATGAAAGACGTCAGTGTGAGACAAGAATCCATCGAAATCCTAGAGGAGAACATAGACAATAACCTCTTTGACATCAGCCACAGCAACTTCTTTCAAGATACATCTCCAAAGGCTAGTGAAACAAAAGCAAAAATGAACTTTTGGGATTTCATCAAGATAAAAAGCTTCTGCACAGCAAAGGAAAAAGTCAACAAAACAAAGAGGCAACCCACAGAATGGGAGAAGATATTTGCAAATGACACTACAGACAAAGGCTGATATCCAACATCTATAAAGATCTCAAACTCAACACCCAAAAAACAAATAATCAAGTCACAAAATGGGCAGAAGATATGAACAGACAGTTCTCCAAAGAAGACATACAAATGGCTAACAGACACATGAAAAAATGTTCATCATTAGCCATCAGGGAAATGAAAAAGTTATCTTCTAAAGCACATTATAAAAGAGAGATTGCAAACTGGTAGCTGCAAGGATAAATCCAGCACACAGATAGATTTTGTTTGGCCCACATGTCTTTACAAAATGATTAAATAAACGAAAGGGAGCCTTGTGGTTGGTGATGGAACATTTGTGTATTTTTATTGTCATGGTGGTTATATGAATGTACACATGTGAAAAAGTTACCTTGAATTATAAAAACATGCATGTGCACACACACACACATGCGGGCATGTGAAAGTGGTGAAATACAAGTAAGTTTTATGGGTTTTACTAGTGTTAATTCTGGGTTTTGATACTGTATTATAGTTATACAAGATGTTACCATTGAGAGAACTGGATGAAGACTACTTCTTTGTACATTTTTTTGCAACCTATAATTATTTCAAAATAAAAAATAAGTTAAAAGACATATCGCAGAAAAATATAATTGAAATAGTGATTGGTGTACTACCTCTACCCACCTGGTTGTTACTATTTTTTTTTTCATTGTATCTTATAGGTCTCCCAGCACCCACCAAAGCTCTGCATTGAGAATTGAACAAACCACTATAAGGACAATAAACCAAATACACAAAAACTCAGCTATTCATTTCAAAATTCTCTGATTTAAGTGAGATAAACAATATGCATTTTTACAGAATACATTCTCCTCCCTGAAAACTATATAATAGACATGACCAGTATGGTGGGAGGATCACATGGACAAGAAAATCTGGAACCCAGGAAGAATATGCTTCAACTAATCAAATTATTTTAGTGGTCCTAATAAGGATGCCTCATAGAAATTCCCTGTTATCTTTTAAAATATTTATTTATTTATTTATTTTTGCCTTGTTATCTTTTTTGTTATTATATGTTAAGGACCCATATCAATGAGACCTAAATAGGAGTCATGTTACTTGTTTTTTTCCTCTAACACTGTGCTTAATCTTCTTCCTTTCAGATGAAAGAACCTATGTTAATAATAGATGTTTCTGCAGTCTGGGGCAAAATAACCCAGTAGAATAAACATGTTCAGGACTCCTCAAAAGATGATAGTCATGTGAACAGAAGGGAAGGCATCAGGATTTCCAAAGTGCACACTTATCAAATGGATCTAGAATAAAACTCACCTGAGATCTGCCACTGTCCCATTATAATGCTGCAACATAGCACACATATTATAGCCAGTGTGTATAAAGTGTGTCAACTGTGTGGATCTGCTCAAGGCACCAACTTTTGCTTTTGTTGATTTTCTTTATTTTCTATTTCACTTATTTCCATTCCAATATTTATTATTTTCTTTCTTCTGCTTGCTTTTAAGTTTGATTTTTTCTTTTATATTTTCTTATGATGGAAGGTTAGGATATTTATTTGAAATCTTTCTTCATTTTTATGTAAGTGTTTCCAACTATAAATTTCTCTATGCACTGTTTTTATCTGTATTAGATAAGTTTGGGATTGCTGTGTTTTTAATTTCATTTACTTGAAAGTATTTCAAGTATTCAAAATACTTGAAAGTATTTTCTATTTTTTTCTTGTAATTTGCTTTTCTTTGACTTATTGGTAAATTGGGAATGTTTTAAAATTTCTACCTAGTTGTAATTTTCCCTAATGTTCTGTTGTTGATTTATAAATTAGTTCCATTGTAGTTGGAGAACATATTTCTTTAATTTCAAATTCTTTTAATTCTTTTAAGGTTTATTTTATGGTCTAGTATATGCCTGTCCTGGAGAAAATTCCATGTGGCCTTGAAAGGAATGCATATATTACTGTTATTGGGTCGAGCATTATATAAGCATCTGTTAAGATTAATTGGTTTATAGTATTGTTCAAGTCTTGTATTTCCCAGTTGATCTTCAGCTTAGTTTTTTTATATCCATTATTATAAATGGCATATTGAAGTCTTCAACTATTATTGTTGAAGTATTTATTCTTCCCTTCAATTCTGTCAGTTTGTGCTTCATGTATTTGGGGCTCTGTTGTTAGGTATATTATGATCTGTATTGTCTTGATGGACTGACCCTCTTATCATTTATAATGCCTTCATTTTCTGTAACAAAAAATAAGTATATTTTGTCTAGTATTAGTTTAGCCTCTCCAGTTCTCCTATGGTTAAAGCCCACATAGTATATATATTTCCATTATTTTTCTTTCAACATATTTACTTTTCTATCTATATTTTTTCTTTCAGCATGTACTTGGATCTTTGTTCATCCATTCCATCAATGTCTACTTTTTAATTGATATAAATGTTCTATTTACTTATGAAGTACTTACTAATAAGGCAGAATTACTTCTGCCATTTTGTTTCCTATATGTCTTACACCTTTTTGTTTCTCCATTCCTGCATTCTTGCCCACTTTGTACTAAATAGGTAATTGTTATTGTACTTTTACTAATTCATCTGACCTTTATTTCCCCCTCCTTTGTACTCTTATGGTAATACAAATAACATAAACATACATTATAATTCCACCAATACATTTTATAATCATCACTTAATGAAGTTCTGTTTCAAAATGTTTAAAAGAAGAAAAGTATTACAAGTAAAACATATAGATATGCTGTCTTTTATATTTACATATAAAGTTACCTATACTAGTTCACTTTGTTTCTTTGCATGGATCTCAGTTATTGCTTAGTGTACTTTCATTTCAGTCTGAAAAATTTCTTTTAGTATTTCTCGTAAGGCAGCTCTGTTAGTGACAAATTCTCTTAGCTTTTCTTTGCCTGGAAATGTCTTAATTTTTCCTTCATTTTTGAAGAAGAATTTAGCATGGTATAAAATTCTTGGTTAGCAGTCTGCCTTTAAACACTTTGAATGCCATCCCACTGCCTAAAGACTTCCATGTTTTCTGATGAGAAGTCATGTATTAATCTTATCAAAGGATTTCTTTCATGTGATAGTTTTCATTGTTGTTGTTGTTATTAAGTTTTTTTTTTACGACTTTCAATATTTTCTCTAAGACTTTCATTAATTTGATTGTGGTGTTTCTAGATGTGAGTCTGATTTATCTTACTTGGAAATCTTTAAGCTTCTAGAATATGTAATTTAATGTTTTACTTAAAATTTAGGAAGTTGTCATACATTATTTCTTCAGGTTTTTTTTCTGTTTGTTTCAATTTGTCTTTCCATTCTGGAACTCACTTATACCTTCATATGCTTGATGATATCCCACAGGTCTCTAAGGTTCTCTTTCTTTTATTTTTTGTTTTTTTTTTCTTTTTTCATCTTTGATCTTCAGACTACACAATCTGTATTAGCCAATTTTCAAGTTTGATGATTCTTTATCAGCCAGCTCATATTTGTTTTTAAGCCCTTCTGTGAATTTTTCATTTGAATTCCAGAATTTTTCTTTTATTATTTTATTTATAATCTCTTTTTATTGATATTGTCTATTTGATAACACTTTATTCCTATACTTTCCTTAAATTCTTTAGACATGTTTCCTTTAGTTTCTTGAAAATATGTGTAATAGTCAATACAGTCCTTTTTGGTTAGTCCAAAATCTGGGCCACTCAGGGTTATTTTCTATTGACTACCTTTATTCCCTTTTTTATGTGACATACTTCCTATTTCTTTAAATGTCTTTTAAATATTGATTGAAAACTACATATTTTATATAATATATAAATCTGCTTTCAGATTATTCCATCCCCCAAATTTTGTTGTTTTTGCTGGTTTGTTCTTGTTATATTATTAATTATTTACTTTCTTGTTGCTGTTTATTATCTTAGCAACAATGTTCGACTGATAAAGTAGATTCTATGTTCCTGGAAGAGTGTATACCCTGACTATACAAAGAACTCCAACATTTTAACAACAAAAACAATCTAATTTAGAAATGGGCAAAGGAGTTGAACAGACATTCCTTCAAAGAAGACATAGAGATGCAAAATGAGTACATGAAAAGATGCTCAACATTAGTTATCATTAGAGATTTACAAATCAAAATCATAAGAGCCTGGGTGGCTCAGTTGGTTAAGCAACTGCCTTCGGCTCAGGTCATGATCCTGGAGTCCCAGGACCGAGCCCCGCATTGGGCTCCCTGCTTAGCAGGGAGTCTGCTTCTCCCTCTGACCTTCTTCCCTCTCATGCTCTCTCTCTACCATTCTATCTCTTTCTCTCAATAAATAAATAAAAATCTTTAAAAAAATCATAAGATACCACTTCACAACCATTAGGATGGGTTATTTAAAAAAAAAAAAGAAGGAAGGAGAAAGAAGAAAGAAAGAAAGAACAGGTTTTGGCAAGGATGTGGAAAAATTGGAATCCTTATATTTTGCTTGTGGAAATGTAAAATGGTGCAGCCACTGTGGAAAACAGTGTGGTAGTTTCTTAAAAACTTGAACATAAAATTATCATATGCTATGGCTGTTTCGTTTCTGAGTATATATCCAAAAGAACTGATCACGGAGATTTGAACAAACATTTGTACACTAAATTAATAGCAGCATTATTGGGCGCCTGGGTGGCTCAGATGGTTAAGCATCTGCCTTCGGCTCAGGTCATGATCCCAGGGTCCTGGGATCGAGTCCCACATCGGGCTCCCTGCTCCTTGGGAGCCTGCTTCTCCCTCTGCCTCTCTCTCTGTCTCTCATGAATAAATAAATAAAATCTTTAAAAAAATAGCAGCATTATTTATAGTAGCCAAAAAGTGGAAATGATGCATGTTTATTGGTAAATGAGTGGATAGACAAAATATGGTATGCATAAAATGGAATATCATTTAGCCTTAAATAACGAAATTCCCATATGTTACAACATATATGGACCCATCTTGAAAAATGGTCCATAAGTGAAATAAGCCAGGCCCAAAAGGAAAACGTACAATTCTCTCATATAATGTACCTGTAATAATGAAATACATAAAGACAATTAGTAGATGTTATTTGCCAGTGGCTGGGTAAAGGAAAATATGAAGAGTTGATGTTTAGCGGGTATAGAGTTTCAGCATGGAGAAATGATAAAGTTTGAGAATGATGGTATTGATAGTGGCATAGCAATATGAAAGTACATAAAGTCACTGAACTGTACACTTAAAATGGTAAATTGTCATATATTTTGTACCACAAAAAATAGTAAAATTTGATTGTCATTATCATATTATCATATAAAAATGTACATTATCATATAAAAGTACAAAGTCCATAGTAGGAGTGTTTTTTATTAATTTAGTTGTCATTGCTGCTGTTGCTATTGCTATTACAAGTATGACTCCTAATCCTCTGTACTATTAGAATGATTTTTGGATGTTTATTTGTTTACTACACAACTTAGCTTCTCTGAAATCTCTCCTCCCATTCACAGAGTTTGACACCCTGCAACTGTTTGCCTCCCCAGGCCCTCAACCCTAACTTACTGAATTGAGAGTAAATAGATGATCCAATTTGAAACAATTATATTCTCACTCCTAAAAATGAAGAACAGTATCACAATGTATCAGTTAGAATTACCAGATTATTGGAATCAAAATATGGGAACTGTGAGACATATATACTCTTACTAGTAAATGGAGTAGCAGAGAAAACTGACCTAAAGTGAGAAAAATGTTTTTTTTGTTTTGTTTGTTTGTTTTTGTATAACTGAAACTTTATATACCTTGAACAACAATTCCCTATTCCCCCTTCCTCCAGCCCCTGCTCTTTTATTCTCTGCTTCAGTGAGTTGGACTTTCAGATTCTTCATATAAGTGAAATCATACAGTATTTTTCCTTCTGTGACTGGTTCCTCCATGTAGGAGTTCCTTTTTTTTGAAGCTTGAATAGTATTCCATTGTATGTGCATATCACATTTTCCTTAGCCATTCATAGTCAATGGCCATTTGAATTGTTTTCATATGTTGGCCATAGTGAATGATGCTATAACAAACATGGACATGCAGATATCTCTTTGAGACGTTGATTTCAATTCTTTTGGATATATACCAAGAAGTGGGATTGCTGGATGATGAGATAGTTCTATTATATTTTTTTGAGGAACTTCTACACTGTTTTCCATAGTGGCTGCAATATTCTATGTTTCTACCAAAAGCGGATAAGGACTCCAATTTTTCCACATCTTCAAAAACACTTGTTATCTTTCAGGTTTTTGGATACTAGTCATTCTAACATGTGAGATAACATCTCATTGTGGTTTTAATCTGCATCTCCCTGATGATTAGTAGAGTTGAGCACCTTTTCATATACTTGTTGACCATTCATATGTTCTTTGGAACAATGTCTGTTCAAAAACTTTGCCCATTTGTTAAATGGGTTATTTCTTCCATTGAGTTGTAGGAGATTCTTAATATTTTGTATACTAACCCCTTGTCAGATGAACGCTTTGCAAATATTTTCTTCCATTACATAGATTACCTTTTCACTTTGGTGATTATTTCCTTTGCTTTGCAGAAGGCTTTTTGTTTTATAGTGCCACTTGTCTTTTTTTGGTTTTGTTCCCTCTCCTGTTGGTGTCAGATCAGGAAATCATTGCCAAGACCTATGCCAAGAAGATTTTCCTCTATGTTTTCTTAAAGGAGTTTTACAGTTTCACATCTTATGTTTAAGTCTTTGATCCATTTTGAGTTGATATTTTGTGTATGGTATAAGGTAGGGGTCCTAATTCACCCTTTTAGACGTGGATATCCAGTTTTCCCAACACCATTTTTAAGGGAAACTCATGTCGTTGTTGTTGTTTTTGAAATTTTATTACATCTGTGTTTTTAGAAGATATTCTGTAACTTCATCTCCATAGCTAAAAGATTCTTTGGATTTATAACCCTTCCCTTGTCTGGCAATAGAAAACTAAACCACTAAATTAATATGAAAATAGAAAACCTTTTAGAATAACAGTGTGACTGCACGTAAATGCTAAACCCAATGAGCATACTCCTGCTGAGGATATTTGATTAATTCCTCATTAAATTCCTTTATCATCATTTTTGCCAACATCATACATACAGGGTTACAGAGAATTCAAAACATAAGTCAATCTGAAGTGCTACATGGTCAAACTTTTACCAGTATGAAGAGGGCAAACAGAAAATATTGCTACACAATGATAGGGTCCATGTCTATTTTGTTCAACAAACAGTACTTGGCAGGAGAGGTTGTTGAGTAAATATTTTTTTCACTAAATAAATTAATGACCAAAATTATACTTTTTATGAATGCCCTGGAGATTTTACTGCAGAGCTTTACTCTTCTATAGTCTGACTTCCTTGTTAAATTCTAATGTTATTAGAGAGCAGGAACCACATGTGTCTTGCATAGCACCTTATTCTCAGCACCTGGTATATAGTTGGTGTTCCATAACTATTGGTTGGATAAATGGATGCATGACTTCTAAACAACAAAGTGTACAGTGTAGATGTCACAGTACAACATAATATCTATGGATTTAAACTTTTCAGGACATCAGAATTTTAACTGAAAATGTGGGTACTTTAGTAAAACAACAAGCTGGGGATTAAAGACTTCAGTTCTTTGTAGGTTCAGAGATAGTTATTCTCTTCAGAAAATTGAATCAAAAACATCTTGTGATCAATGCAATTTGGAGTGACACAGCCAAGAGGTGACCCAAACACCAAGTCCCAGATTATTGAGTTAGATGTTTATTTTAATTACCCCTTAGATCAGATTTGGTCTAGAATCTACTAAAATAAGTTAATTTTGCAAATGACTTAAAATTGATTCCACATTACAAAAAGACAGACCTGACATTTATGCAAGGTTTACCCTGTGAACCCTGGTAGGTTTATTAGTTCCTTATTTAGGTTATAAAACCTAGCTAGAGAATAAATGAAGTAAGTAAAAAGAAAAAAGATACTGGTTATACAAAATTATTAAAAATATAAAAGATAGTAATACAGCTATAATTGTTTTACTTCTGAGTCAAACTTTCTTAAATTTGAATGGTTGATGTGCTATATTGTTGTTTAAAACATGTGTAGGTAGGTAGAAGAGATGCATGTTTTGTTGAAGCATGAACAAATCCAAAGCAAAAGACATTTGATTGATTAGAAAACTGAAAGGCCATTAAAAAAATGCACTGGGTGTTATATGCAACTAATGAATCATTTAACAATACATCAAAAACTAATGATAACTGAACATGATAAAATTAATAATAATAATAAAACGAAAGTAAATGTTCAAAAATTTGCTACAGAACTCAAAAATGAAAACATATCTTAAAATATATGTTTAAAGGTTGCAATTACCACTTTAGTATGTGTTCATAGACTCTGTGCTTCCAGAACTTCCCCATTGATATTAGATATCTGAGTATGTACAAGTTAATTATTCTTGTAAAGACTAAACCAACCAACCAACCAACCAACCAAAGCACTAAGCCAAATAAGAAGGAGACTTTTATTCTCATCTTAATGATCTAAGAAAGATACAAGTTCTGAAATAAATAAAACTTCAACTTCAGCAAAATGTTTACAAACAATGCAGACCTTGAGTCTAGGCTTTTTTTGAGGGGGTGGGGTTCAAAATAATTAACATTGTGTAACATAGGATAATAGTTATTAATATTTCAATGTACTCATTTTTTCCCTGAAGTCCCACATTCAAAGCAAGTCCCCTGAAGGCAGCTGCTTTTTCTTATCTTTCTTCTCAATATCTTTCTCTACCTCCCTCCCTCCCTCTTTTCTTCCCTCCCATGCCCTTTCTCTCTTCCTCCACCCCATCTCTATCAATCATAGAAACATTTCACATCTCAACCACTTTCATTCTCTGTTATTCTCTTTTCCATTCATCATTCTCTTGAACCTAACATTGGCTCTTGATAATTACCAGAGCACATAAAATTGTATTTCTTTAGAAGACAAAGGAGGAAAATGATTCTAAAAACTTATAATGTATTGTTTTCTTTTATTCATATCTTGAAGAGGTAGTATTTAATGTTTTATCAGTCAAAGTTCCAAGGCTTGTAGTTTACAGAATTTCTATACCAACATGGGTGATGCCTATGGAGAACATGAGGTCTAATACAACCACTGTAACAAAAATAATTTTTGTAACACTCCAAAAACTGTTTGGCTATGAAGAGACAAATGGAAAATAAAGTTAAACTTGCCTGATATATTCATGGTATAACTGTGTACCTTAAGTTGCTGCAAACAACAATGAAGATTAAAAAGTTGGTTTTAATGTGGAAAAAAGACTTAAATGATTCTCTGGTGACTCTTTAGCGTGGGGAAGTGGTCTGTGAAACTGTGCAGAAGGAATGCAGAACAAAAATTTAAAAATAAATAAATATACAAAAGAAAATGACTGACTTTCATCCTACATCTTATTCAATTAGTTGTTGCTAAGAAAGATATATGAATTTCTGAAGTTCTACCACAGGGAATGCCAAACTAAGCAAATATAAAGATAATATAGCAATAATAAAACTCTACTTTTCCAATTAATAGTTAGATAAGTGCTCACATTTATCATCACTAATTCCAAATTTGCATATGCAAAGTGGAATATCTACTGTGAATTTAAGTCTATATTATATAATTTTCTTAAAATGGAGTTTTTTCACTTAAAGTGGGTGATTAACAATAATGAAAGATATTCACTCCAAAGGACACAATTGTTTTCTCCAAAGGTAAAGTGGAGAAAGCAAAATCAAGTGATACTTTTAAGGTTTGTTTTGTCTAATTTCTGCATATAAAAATTAATTATTCTATTCCACTCACTTTACTGACAACCTAATTTCCAGGCACTTTAAAAGACAAAATCACAAACACTTATTAATGAGTTAAATACTCATCAAATCACTTAATTTTCAGAGTATAGATGATTCGTTCTTTGGGAAGAAAGTATTTTGTTAATGCAGGAACTATTCAAGTTACATATGTTCAAAATGCCAATATAAATATTTGGCTCTTGAATATAATGTAATAAATATTTATATGGTCAATTTGCTAAATGTGAAATCCAGAACATCAGAAGGGTATGAGAGATAAAGTAGCACTGATAGAAAGCATGAGAAACAATCAAAATTACACATAAAAATGTACTTTAATGTGTACAATAAAATATAATATGAATTTCCTCAAATAGTTTTAGATAAAAAGTTTATACTTATACTTTCCAAGCACTTGTGTGACTCTGGCCGTTAAGCCTCTGGCTCTTGATTTTGGATCAGGTCATGATCTCAAGGTCATGAGATCAAGCCCCACATGGGGCTCCACACTGGCCATGGAGTCTGCTTGGAATTCTCTTTCTCAATCTTTTCCTCTGCCCCTCCCTCCACATTCACACTCTCTCTTTATCTCTCTCTCCAATAAAAAGAAAAAGTTTATACTTTCCACATATCACATTCAATTTTTACCTTCATATCTTTGACTATGCTGTTTTCCTCCATGTGACTGTACTCTCTACTCCTCTGTCTGATGCAAATCATTATTTTTCTTCCTTGAAGACACTTATGACCCATCCTGTTCTTTATTACTTACTATGCACTCATAGCACTTAAAAAAATTAAAAGTCACTGAAAGAGCAGTTATGTTTGAAGAATATTTTTTATGAGAGTCCTTTAAAGAATTTTTGCATATATTTTAAAGTTATTTTAAATGTATCATTTTAAATGTTAGATAATCTTAGTAAAGAAACAGGTGCTAATAAAATCGGTTGCAACCATCACACAAAATTTAAGGATTTGTTTTCCTACAAAGTTTTCTAGCATAATAAATTTGTCCATTAAAATTCACATAGTTTCTAATAGAATTGTCAAGTGGTGTTTAAAAATTATAAGTGAATGATGAAGGGGAAAATATTGCTAACTAGCACTGATAATAAATCTTTGGCTTTAGAGAAAGTCCAAGATCAGAGAAAGCCTCAGGTGTTAAAACAACTTGACCAAGTTCTTCCTGCTAGTATATATCTCCCTAGAAACAGTTACATATTTTGAAAGAAAAGTGAGTCACCATACTAGAAAACTGTTTAATAAATTAAAATGGGATCAGGATAATGCTGGCCTCATAGAACGAGTTTAGAAGTACATTAAAAAGGATTATTCACCATGACCAGGTGGGATTTATTCCTGGGATGCAAGGGTGGTTCAACACTTGCAAGTCAATCAATGTGACAGAGTACACTAATAAAAGAAGAAACAAGAACCATACGATCCTCTCAATCAATGCAGAAAAAGCGTTTGACAAAGTACAGCATCCTCTCTTGATTAAAACTCTTCAGAGTGTAGGGATAGAGGGAACATACCTAAATATCATATATAAAAGACATCTACGAAAAGCCCACAGTGAATATCATTTTCAATGGGGAAAAACTGAGAGTTTTTTCCTTAAGGTTAGGAACACGACAGGGATGCCATTCTCACCACTTCTGTTCAACATAGAAGTAGAAGTCCTAGCCTTAGCAATCAAACAACAAAAAGAAATATAAGGCATCCAAATTGGCAAAGAAGAAGTCAAACTCTCCCTCTTCGCAGATGACATGATACTTTATGTGGAAAACCCAAAAGACTCCACCCAAAAACTGCTAGAACTCATAGAGCAATTCAGCAACATGGCAGGATACAAAATCAATGCAGAGAAATCAGTTGCATTTCTATACACTAACAATGTGATGGAAGAAAGAGAAATTAAGGAATTGATTCCATTTATAATTGCACCAAAAACCATAAGATCCCTGGGAGTAAACCTAACCAAAGATGTAAAAGATCTATACTCTAGAAACTACAGAACACTTATGAAAGAAATTGAGGAAGACACAAAGAGATAGGAAAACATTCCACGCTCATGGTTTGGATGAATAAACATTGTTAAAATGTCTATGCTTCCCAAAGCAATCTACACATTCAATGCAATCCTTATCAAAATACCATCAACATTTTTCACAGAGCTGGAACAAACAATCCTAAAATTTGTATGGATCCAGAAAAGACCCCGAATCACCAGGGGGATGTTGAAAAAGAAAACCAAAGCTGGGGGCATCACAATGCTTGACTTCAAAGCTCTATTACAAAACTGTGATCACCAAGACAGAATGTTATTGGCACAAAAACAGATACATAGATCAATAGATCAGAATAGAGACCCCAGGAATGAACACTCAACTAATCTTCGACAAATCAGGAAAAAAAAAAATAGTCTCTTCAACAAAGGTGCTGGCTAAATTGGATAGCCACATGCAGAAGAATGAAACTGGACCATTCTCTTACACCATACACAAAGATAAACTCAAAAATGGATGAAAGACCTCAATGTGAGGCAGGAATCCATCAAAATCCTAGAGGAGAACATAGGCAGTAACCTCTTTGACACTGGCCATACTAACTTCTTTCAAGACAGGTCTCTAAAGGCAAAGAAAACAAAAGCAAAAATGAACTTTTGGGACTTCATAAAGATAAAATCTTCTGCACAGCAAAGGAAACAGTCAACAAAACTAAGAGGCAACCCACGGAATGGGAGAAGATATTTACAAATGACATATAAGATAAAAGGCTGGTATCCAAGATCTATAAAGAACTTATCCAACTCAACACCCAAAAAACAAATAATCCAGTCAAGAAATGGGCAGAAAACATGAATGAACACTTCTCCAAAGAAGACATACAAATGGTTAACAGACACATGAACAAAATGTTTGACATCACTGGCCATCAGGGAAATTCAAATCAAAACCACATTGAGATACCACCTTACACCAGTTAGAATGGCAAAAATTAACAAAACAAGGAACAACAAATGTTGGTGAGGATGTGGATAAAGGGAACCCTCTTAACACTGTTGGTGGGAATGCAAGCTGGTACAGCCACTCTGTAAAACAGTATGGAGGTTCCTCAAGATGTTAAAAGTAGAGCCACCCTATGACCCAGCAATTGCACTACTGGGTATTTACCCCAAAGATACAAATGTAGTGAAAAGAAGGGGCAAATACACCCCAATGTCCATAGCAGCAATGTTCACAATAGCCAATGGGCCTAGATGCCCTTCAATAGATGAATAAATAAAGAAGATGTGGTTCATATATACAATGGAATATTACTCAGCCATCAGAAAGGATGAATATCGACATGGATGGAACTGGAGGGTATTATGCTAAGTGAAATAAGGCAATCAGAGAAAGACAATTATCATACGGTTTCACTCATATGTGGAATATAAGAAATAGTACAGAAGATCATGGGGAAATGGAGGGAAAACTGAATGGGAAGACATCAGAGAGAGAGAGACAAACCAAATGAGACTCCTGACTCCAAGAAACAAACTGAGGGTTGTGGAGAGGGAGGTGGGTTGGGGGATAGGATAACTCAGTGATGGGCAATAAGGAGGGCACGTGATATGATGAGCACTGTTATACACGACTTACAAATCATTGAATACTAAATCAAAAACTAATGAGGTACTATATGTTGGCTAACTGAACACAATAAAAAAAAGACAACCTCAAAAAAATAAATCAAAAAAGTAAAAACAGAAAAAATAAATGAATTAAAATAGGGCATTGGCACTCCTGATAGCCTAATGCTTAGGGAGTTGGTTGTACCTACTAAATAATAATTTTAGCAAAAGCTTAATGTTTCTATGCTGTTGATGTTGTTCCAAGTCTGGTTCTTCCCATATGTGTTAAGATTCTTTCAACTTTGACTAATAAACTTGAAATTGATTGTAGACTGGCTGGGTCTGAGGACCCAGAGGGGTTCCCACAGGGCCAGCCAAGAGGGTCCTTGGCTTTGCACAGTGTAGAAATCAAAGGCAAACCAGTAGAAAGTGAGAGCAAAGTTTACTGAAGATATATAGACAGTGAAAATACAGATAGAGCATCTGGGAGACTAAGAAAGGAAAGGAGAGAGAATTCCTCTTTGCTTGGGGTCCAAGGTTTTTATTGATGATTGTGGTCTTGTGCACATGCCTTTCAGTCATTAAGGAACTGGTCAGAACAAGAACAGGGTCCAGATGTCCATCATAAGTCATTTATTCCCTGGTCAGGATATCTTGGCATGAAAATGTCTAGCATAAGTAGTCTGGAATACACATGTGATGGCCTCTCCTGGTTATTCTCACCCAGTGATTCCTTAGATGCAATCTATTGTGCTGGAAATCTACAAGGAAATCATAAACTACTTGTCTCTTACAAGGAGGACATACATTAAGTCATATGTAAGGCAGGAGCACAGGTCCTAGCAAGAATAGAAGCAGGAAAAGGAGCAAAGGAAAAAGAAAAAAACAGCTCATTTTCATGGGGTCCCTTCAGTTTTCCTATCTCAGAATAAATTTGGCCATAAATAGGATGAATTACTTTAAATCCTAAATAAACCAATAAACCTGAGAGGAAAGGTACTTATTTATGAGGACAGCAGTTAACTATTATTTACTTACTTTAAAATAAAGCCTATTTAATCTCTCCACCCAAGACCCTCCACCCACGTTTTAAAGAAATAAGAAACACTTAGGATATGTAAATAATGAATTTATTATTATTATATTATAGCTACTTATAGAATTAAACAATGTTTTAAGAATAAGTACTTTTTAACTAGAATATATTTATTTTATTTCTGAGAGGGTCCAAGCCCTTGATAATGAAAATGAGGTAAAGTTATTTTTTTAATTTTATTTTATTATGTTATGTTAGTCACCATACATTACACCATTCGTTTTTGATGTAATGTTCCCTGATTCTTTGTTTGCATATAACACCCAGTGTTCCATTCAATATGCGCCCTCCTTAATACCCATCAATGGGCTAACACATCCCCCCCCACTCCCCTCTAAAAACCTCAAGGTGAGGTTATTTTTAAAAAAGCTGAAGAAAGGGAAAAAAATAACACACAAAATTTAAAAAAATACTATAGCTTTAAATTCACATAGAACTCCTTTAAGATTGGAGGAAAATTTTCATATAACAAATCAGGCAAATTTGAATGAATTATTTGAATTATTCGAAAATGTAAAAGTAAAATTTGCAATAATTTTTGAGTGAATATTGTAAGAAGTTGTTTTGATGTCATGTAATTCAGATTTTTTTAAATAGTTTACAGTGGCGTATTTGAAATAGTAAGAAAATTTACGTACTATTGCAGAGGATTATACCAAAGGTCTTGAGATATATTCAAAGACTATTTTTTTTATCCTGTTCAATGCTATATCCATAATCATGGTTCCTCTGAGTGGCTTAAAATGAGTGAAACTGTTTTTTATTACTTTACCAGTAGCTCACATATAAAGTGTAAATTATAATTGGCATTTATTTCTCATTTAGCTTCCAAAAGCACTTTTCAGTGATCACCTCTCTAACCCAACTGTGAGGTACAGAGATGGTAAATATAATTAATCTTATCCTTGCGGAATATTGGCAGTGGAGAGAGGTAAATTACTTGCCTAAGTTCACCTAAGGGGTCAGTGACAGAAACATTTTTTTGAAACCCCCACTTTAAATTTTATAAGAAAATGCAGATGAGCTTTTATGAAACCAACTTAGTTCCCGTTATTTTCGGAAATTAAAAATGATCAAGTTCCATAAGAAATAACATAATAAATAAAATGTAACATGAATATAATATTTTTCTTATTTTCTTCTTAGCTTACCTGTTACAAAGAATGCAAAAATACTCTGAACTAGATATTACATTGAAAGATGCTTTCTCATATGATCCTGTCTCTTGAACTGTGTCAATGAAGGTAAAATTTCCAACTATATAATGCACTCACATGAACACCATTGTTAAAAGTAGCAAAATGATATTTAATAAAATCTTCATTAATACAAATAATAGGTGAAAAATTTGAATTATGGAATTCTGTAAAATTAATTTATTTCTTCCCAGGAAGTAGAGTACATTTATTTTAATATTATAAACTTCATGATAGAGTATTAGTTTTAATAAAAGTATAAGAAGTTTGAGGCACCTGGGTGGCTTCATTCAGGTCATGATCTCAGAGTCATAAGATCAAGCCCCATGTCGGGCTCTGTGCTCAGCAGGAAGTCTGCTTGAGATTCTCTCCCTCTCCCGCTACCCCTCTCTCCCATACTCTCCCTCTCTCTTCTCTTTCTCTCTAAAATAAATAAATAAATCTTTAAAAATATATAATAAGTTTATATTTCTTATAATGAGTGCAAGTTTTGATGATCCCCTGTCCAAATCGTATTTGTTTCTACTGAGTGGTGGATGTATTGAGCTCAAAGAGGAAATGCTCCTCAAGGTTAAAAGAAGTCACAGTCTCTATACTTAATCATTTTTGGATCTGTTTTCTTATTTTTGATGTTTTAGTAATTATTTCTTAGAGCTATGAAAGCTGTATGGAAAGGAATCTGCAGATATGTGGTGTTATCTTTATTGTATAATATTCAGGCTTTTCAAGTGGATAAATGGCTTTCCTTCTCTATGCTTAGCATTAGGGGAATCATTCAACCAGGGAATGTCTCAGATCAATAGAATGGATTATAGAATCTTGATTATAGAATATTGGAGGATATGTAAGCCTCTCTAATTAGCAAAATGTTCTACCATGCTTGTCACAGAAAATCAAAGTTTGGCAGAAACAAATACTCATCTAACATAAGAAAAAACGAGGCTTAAAAAAGTAAATGCAAATGGTGACCTTTAAAAAGTAATGTTTTACATATGAGTAAAACCATATGATAATTGTCTTTCTTTGCTTGATTTATTTCACTTAACATAATCCCCTCCACTCCATTTATGTCTATGCAAATGGTGGTTATTCATCCTTTCCGATGGCTGAGTAATATTCCATAAGGAATAGCACAGAGGATCACAGGGGAAGGGATGTAAAACTGAATGGGAAGAAATCAGAGAGGGAGACAAACCATGAGAGATTCTGAACTCTGGGAACCAAACAGAGTTACAGAAGGGAGGAGTGGGGGTATGGGGTAACAAGGTGATGGGTATTAAGGAGGGCATGTGTTGTGATGAGCACTGAGTGTTACATGCAACTAATGAATCATTGAACACTACATCAAAAAAACTAACGATGTACTATATGCTGGCTAACTGAATATAATTTAAAAAAAGTAGTATGTTTTAAATAATGTGTTTTAAAACCTGAAAAATAGAGAGGCGCCTGGGTGCTTCAGTTGTTAAGCATCTACCTTCAGCTCAGGTCATGGTCCCAGGGTCTTGCGATTGAGCCCCACATTGGGCTCCCTGCTTGGAGGGAAGCCTGCTTCTCCCTATCCCACTCCCCCTGCTTGTGTTCCCTCTCTCGCTGTCTCTCTCTGTCAAATAAATAAATGAAATCTTTAAAAAAATAAAATAAATAAATAAATAAAACCTGAAAAATTGAAATTAGTCTAGGAAAATAAATGTGACAGAAGCAACACTTCCTATATTATCTTATATTACTATAATTCACAGAACTCTCCCATTGATTTGGTTAAAAGAATCAGTTCCTTTTCCTATATTGGTTTTGCTGGTCAAAAAGGTAAAGCAAACTTTTTTATAGTATCAAGCTAAAAATTATTCTACAATATCTTCTGCTTTAGCTTGTGGAATTTTTGAAGTTTTGATGGCAGTGTATCACAAATCATGATTGCACAAAAAGCAGGAAAAAGAATATAAAATTGATTGACATTTTTGATTCAATACAATGATGTTATAATCAGAGAATTGTAGTAAAAACAAACAAAAATCCAGCATGGTGTGGAGGTGGGGCTTATCAAGGAAGATGCTGTCTTTTAGAAAGAACATTAAAAAACTTTACTGAGGGCCCAAAAAAAGCCTTTAAAAACTGGAATAAAACATAATATGAACAGATTGGTAATTTAAAGATTTCATATATATTTGCACAACAATTATATATATTCCTTATAATAAAATACTAAGGAATATTAAGAAAGACATAATATGACTTCCATTTGAACATAAATATGTCAGCATAAAGTATGAATTTTCTACTTCTCTCAGACATAACTAAGAAATAACATAAAAAACAAGGAAACATATGAGAACATAAATACGAAAGGTCTAAAAATTCTGCCTAAAGCAGAGGTACAGGAAAAGTCAGGTAGAGAAAATTCCCATGGTTCCTGATGCCAGAAATACAGCTGACCTTTGAACAACATGGATTTGAACTGTGCGGGTCCACTTTTATATGGATATTTCCAATAAATACAAAACAGTGATATAAATGTATTTGCTCTTCCTTATGATTTTCTTAATATTTTCTTTTTTATAGCTTAATTTATTGTAAGAATACTATATATAATACATAAAACATACAACATATGTGTTAATTGACTATGTTATTTATAAGTCTTTTAGTCAACAGTAGGCTGCTAGTAGTTATGTTTTGGGGGAGTCAAAATTTATACATGGACTTTTGACTGTGTGCGGGGTCAGTGCCCCTATCCTGTGTTGTTCAAGTGTTAACTGTAGTAATATGCATTTTCCCAGAGCTAGGGGCACATGTGAGATATAAAAGCAAAATATCTTTTATAGAACAATAAGGATAAGATGATAACAGGCTTTTCCAATGACAAAAATTATTTGCTTGACCAAACTTCAGTCAAGGTCCTAAACCTTTTCCTATGCCCACCTGTGCACTCCTTTGTAAAATCTAGCTTTGACATGAATCCTGCTAAGTCAGTTTTACCAGAACCTCCCACTCTCAATATCTGACCACTCTTGATATCTCATCTGGTTCTTCATTGTATACCATCTCTTTGGTAATGTCTAATCATTCGACCCATCTTTATCAAGAATCCTGTTAGGCTGTAAGCCAGAATACCCATTACTTCTGATGTTTCCTCTTAGTAATTTTCAATCTACTAATCTCCACCCTGCTCCTTGGCTATAAATTCCCTGTTGTACATGCTATATTGGGATTTGAACCTAATCTCTCTCCTACACTGTAAAATTTAATTGCAGTGGCCCCTATACCCATTTAGATAGTACTGAATAAAATCTGCCTTATAATATTTAACAAGTGTCACTGAATATTTTTTCCTTAACACCAACCACAAAGTTTGGTTCCATAAAGAGGAAGCAGACTCAAAGAGTCAAATTTTCAAAAGCAGTCCGGATGGAAAAAGAGAGTATTGTGAACCATCATAGATATTGTGAATGATCAGAGATAGTTGGAGAGAAGTAACATTTAAATTACTGTGCATATACACAAACACATATGACTCTGGATAACAAGGAAAATTATTAAAACTCTAAAACACAGTCCATGACTCTCCACCATGCAAATATCTAATCAAAAACTGACCCTGAAAAAGTTCAAAATGTTTACAGATGAATAACTTAAAAAATAAATACTACATCAAATTAAATATATTATTAGAAAAAGAGTCTTCTGTGGAGGCTGGTGAAATAGGAAGACCCTAAACTCCCCTCCTTCCATGGGTACAATTAGATAACACACCAGAGCAAACAACCCAGAAAAGGACCCAAAGACAGGCTGAACAAACTCTACAGCTAAATGTAGAGAAGACTTTACAACCAAGAGAGTAGGAAGCATGAGCACTTGGTAGGAACATAAACCTCATGGGTCTGACCACTGGAGGAAGGGAACTGTGAGTGCAGAGAGGTGCAAGAAACAGACTAGCACACCCAGGAGCCTACAATGGGAAGAGAAATCCCCACAGCATTTGGCTTTGAAAATCGGAAGAGCCTAACTATGAAAGCGCCTACAACCAGGGCATTTAAAGCCTGAAACTTTAAAAATCAGCAGGGTTGGCCCTGAGAAGAAAGCCCAGACAGTGACTGGTAGCTGAGCCCTATGTCCTTAGAGAAACAACATAGCAACCAGCCTATGGAGATACAGCATGGAAGCAGAATTAACAGTCACCTGGGGCTTATGGGAGGCAGAGTTAGTTATTAATCTCAGAGTTCACTGACAGACTTCTCCAGAAACAAAGGAGCTGGCAGGTGCAATTTCCCTCCCCCATCCCTCATGATAAACACACAACAACCTGTAGGAATAAGTGCAGTGCCAACACTCACTACCTAACTTCCTTATATTGCACTCCACCCCTCCTGCCAGACCTGCTTCAGTCCTAGTGCTACGGATCCCCTCCCACAGAAGACCCATACAAACCTTGCCAAAACTGCACCTCCAGCTTCCCACAGAGGATGCATACACCATATTAAAACTGCACCCCCTGCCTGCATGTACTGTGCAGAACAGCCCTTGCTGGCCCTTCTCCCTGGCATCTGTGCAACCCCTGTGGAGGAACTGGTTCCCACAGCTTGTAGTGCCATGCCTTTTCCCACCCATGTACTTTCTGAAGTGGTTGGAAGAAAACAGAGAAACAAATTAATGAACTAGAAGATAAACAGGCTTGCAACTGAGGAATGGGGGAAGAGAGGTACAAGAAAAGTTATAAGAATTTCAAAGCAATGTTACCTCAAAAACTACTATCTTACTTTTGAGTGCAGCACAAGATACTAAGGAAATATGGCATTTTTTTAAAAAGTAGTATTGATATGTATGTGGTAAGAAAAATGCAAACAGTTCCAATGAGAAAACAAGGCAAAATAATTTCCCTTTCTACCCTTGAATTACTAGTACCTCAGCAGACCTATGTATCCTTCCAGAGATAAACCATGTATGTATGAGCATATGTGAATATGCAGGTGTCTTGTTTATATAAATGGTAATCGTCTATTGCTCTGCATTGTGTTTTTTTCCCCCTTAATCTCTCCAGGAGACTGTTCCAGTAGTATGTAGATCTACTTCATTCCCTCTGTAGTAGAGTATTCGGTGTTTTATACAATATATGTGGGTGCTCTATCTTTCAAAAAAATAGAAGACAATAACAGAAAGTAATCAAGCAAAACAAATGAGAGAAAGAAGAATTAAGCAAAATGAGAATGGACTTAGGGAACTCAGTGACTGCATCAAGCATAACAATATTTGCACGACAAAGATACCAGAGGAAAAGAGAAAGAAAAGGAGACAGAACATTTATTTGAAGAAATAATACCTGGAAACTTCCCTAATCTGGGGAAGGAAACAAATATCCAAATACAGAAGGCACAGAGATCTCTTACCAAAATCAACCAAACAAAGTGAACCAAGACACAGAGTAATCAAAATGGTAAAAATTAGTGATAAAGAAAAAAAATCATCAAGAGAAAAGAAAGCAATCACACACAAGGGCAACCCCAATGAGGCTGTCAGCAGATTTTTCAACAGAAACTTTGCAAGCCAGAAGAGAGTGTCATGATATATTCAAAATGCTGAAAGGGAAAAATCTGCAGCCAATGATACTCTATCCAGCAAGGCTAACATTCAGAAGAGAAGGATAAAGAGTTTGTAAGACAAAAACTAAAGGAGTTCATGAGCACTAAACTCGCCCTATAAGAAATATTAAAAGGAACACTTTGAGTGTATAGGAAAGACTATAGTGAGAGTATGAAAAGATGGAAATGCAAAAGCAGTAAAAATAAGTATTTCTGTAAAACATAAGTCAAGGGATTCACAAAATAAAAGGATGTAAAATATGAGTATACCTAAAATGTAGTGGGGAGAAGAGTAAGGAATGGGTTAAAGTTTAAGCGATCATCAACTTAACATAAACTGCCATATACAGAATGTTATATACAAACTTAATGGGAACCACAACCACATAGTTTGTATAACTAACAAATATACAAAGAATAAAGAGAAAGGAATCCAAGTATATCACTAAATAAAAGCAGCAAACCATGAAAGATAGGAAGGGAAGAAAGGATCAAAGAGAAACTACAAAAACAACCACAAAACAAGTAACAAAATGTCAATGAATACATATTTATCAATGATTACTTTGAATGTAAATGGACCAAACACTACAATCAAAAGACATAGAGTGACACAGTGTTTAATAAAACAAGACCCACCTATATGCTGCCTATGAGACTCATTTCAAACTTAAAGACACCTGCAGATTGAGAGTGAAGGGATAGAGAAACATTTATCATGCAAATGTATGTCAGAAGAAAGCTGGAGTAGCAATACTTGAATCAGCCAAAATAGACATTAAAACAAAGACTGTGACAAAAGACAAAGAAGGACACCAAATAACAAAGGGAACAATCCAACAAGAAGATATAGTAATTGTAAATGTTTATGCACCAAATGTGAGAGCACCCAAATACATAACAGTTAATAACAAATATAAAGAAACTAATTAATAGTAACAGAATAATAGTAGGAGACTTTAACACCCAACTCACATCAATGGACACACCATCCAAACAGAAAACCAATAAGGAAACAATGGCTTTGAATAACGTACTGGACCAGAAGGATTTAACAAACATGTTCAGGACAATCCATTCTAAAACAGAATACACATTCTTTTCAAGCACACATGGAACTTTCTCCAGAATAGATCACATATTAGGCCACAAACAAGACTCAACAAATTCAGAAAACTGAAGTCATACCATGTACCTTTTCCATCGAAAATGCTATGAAACTAGAAGTCAACCAAAAGAAAAAATCTGGAAAGACCACAAATAAATGGAAGATAATAACATGCTACTAAACAATGAATGGGCCAACCAAGAAACCAAAGAGAAATCAAAGAGTACATGGAGAGGGGAAGAGAAAAGAGGGCAGAGGAGTAGGGGACACTATTTCAACTGGTCCCCGGAATTGAGTTGGATACCTACCAGACCATAATGTGCACCCACAATATCAGCCTGAGATGTAAGAAGATGTGGATCTCTACAAACAGAATATCACAGGTGGTTGGTTTCGAGGTACAAAGCGGGGAGCCGTGATTCCACCGGCAGATATCGGAGGATAAACGGCAATGGGAGGGAGCCTGGCCGTGGGGATCCTACACCACAGGTGAGAGACAGTCTTGTGTGCTGGGGATGGGGCACAGACTCGCAGACCGGTAGCGGTGGGGAAAGGACTTTAGGGTAGCCCCCAGGGCAGAAACCTGGAGCGATGGGGTGGCATGTGTGAAATGGAGGTGGCTGGCAGCTTTAGAAGCAAAAAGGGCAGAAACGTGCCCTGACCTGAAGGCAGGACTGGGAGCGCTGCAGAGGGGCACACAACCCAGCAACATAGACAGAAACGGAGACAGTGTGGACTGGAGAGCTCATTGAAAAACAGACTGCGATTTCTCTGCTCTGAGGCAGAGGGTTGGAAAGAGTGTCTTCTGCTATGACTCTCAGAATAGATGCAGAGAGCCGCCAGGGAAAGCCGCCAGAGAAAAAAAGCCCCCAAAAACTGATTT
This sequence comes from Eumetopias jubatus, assembly GCF_037043125.1. NCBI lineage: Eukaryota > Metazoa > Chordata > Mammalia > Carnivora > Otariidae > Eumetopias > Eumetopias jubatus. Next base: position 21,428,695 of record NW_028274817.1, on the reverse strand, counting down.
CCACTGAGCCCATCCCCCACCACAGGGGGGCAGGGAAACTCTGTCCAAACAGGGTTGCCTAAGTAAAAGCATGGCAGGCCCCTCCCCCAGAAAACAGGCTGGAAAAACAAGAGGCCAGCAACCCTAAGGTCCCTAGAAAACAGGTGCATCTTGCTTGGGTTCTGGTCAATAATTTGGACTCTATACATTCCCTCAACCACCCATCAACAGAATGACTAGGAGGAGGAACCCCCAAAATAGAAAAGACTCAGAGATTATGACTTATGCCACAGATTTACAAATGGATGCAGATATAACCAAGATGTCAGAGATGGAATTCAGGCTAGCAATTGTGAAGACAATAGGTAGAATGGAGAAAACAATTAATGGCAACATAGAGTCTCTAAGGGTAGAAATGAAAGCTGAATTGACAGAACTAAAAAATGCTCTCAATGAGATCCAAACCAATCTAGATAATCTAACAGCTAGATTAAGGGAGGCAGAAGAACAAATAAGCGACCTGGAAGACAGTATAATAGATAAAAAGGGAAAAGAGGAGGCCAGGGAAAAACAACTCAGAATCCATGAAAATAGAATCAGAGAAATAAGTGACACCATGAAGCGTTCCGATGTCAGAATAATTGGAATCCCAGAGGGAGTGGAGAGAGAGAGAGGACTAGATGTATTTGAGCAAATTGTAGCTGAGAACTTCCCTAATCTGGGGAATGAAACAAACATTCGCGTCCTAGAGGCAGAGAGAACCCCTCCCAAGATCAAGGAAAATGGGCCAACACCCCGGCATGTAATAGTAAAACTCGCAAATCTTAGAACCAAGGAAACCATTTTAAGAGCAGTTAGGGGGAAGAGATTCCTTACGTACAGAGGGAAGAACATCAGAATAACGTCAGACATATCCATAGAGACCTGGCAAGACAGAAAGGGCTGGCAAGACATATTCAGGGTACTAAACGAGAGGAACATGCAGCCAAGAATACTTTATCCAGCAAGGCTGTCATTTACAATGGCTAGAGAGATGCAGAGCTTCCAAGACCGGCAGAAACTGAAAGAATATGTGACCACGAAGCCGGCCCTACAAGAAATATTAAGGGGGATTCTATAAAAGGAGAATGACCCCAAGAATGATATACAACAGAAATTTACAGGGACAATCTATAAAAACAACATCTTCACAGGCAACATGATGATAATTAATTCATACCTTTCAATAATCACTCTCAACGTGAATGGCCTAAATGTTCCCATAAAATGGCACAGGGTTGCAGATTGGATAAAAAGACAAGACCCATCCATATGTTGTTTACAAGAGACTTATTCTGAAACTAAAGATACATCCAGATGTGAAGAGATGGAGATCCATCTTCCATGCCAGCGGACCACAAAAGAAAGCTGGGGAAGAAACTCTTATATAAGACAAATTAGATTTTAAACAAAAGTCTGCAGTTAGAGACACAGAAGGACACTGTATCATTCTTAAAGGGTCTATCCAACAAGAAGATCTAACAATTGTAAATATCGACATCCCCAACATGGGAGCAGCCATCTACATAAGCCAACTGTTAACCAAAATAAAGAGTCATATTGATAAAAATACGTTAGTTGTAGGAGACCTCAATACTCCACTCTCAGCAATGAACAGATCATCTAAGCAGAAAATCAACAAAGAAAGAAGAGCTCTGAATAATACACTGGACCAGATGGACCTCATAGATATATACAGAACATTCCACCCTAAAACAACAGAATACTCATTGTTCTCGAGTGCACATGGAATTTCTCCAGAATAGATCACATACTGGGTCACAAATCAGGTCTCAACAAATACCAAAAGACAGATTATTTCCTGCATATTCTCAGACCACAATGCTTTAAAACTGGAACTCAATCACAAGGAAAAATTTGGCAGAAATTCAAACACTTGGAAGCTAAAGACCACTCTGCTCAAAAATGTTTGGGTCAACCAGGAAATCAAAGAAGAACTTCAACAATTCATAGAAATTAGCCATCCAAGCCTCACTCAAAAAGATAGAGAAATCCTGAATTCACCAACTAACTCTACACCTTAATGAACTAGAGAAAAAGCAACAAACGATGCCTAAGCCATGGATTAGAAGAGAAATAATTAAGATTAGAGCAGAGATCAGTGAATTAGAAACCAGAAACACAATAGATCAGATCAACGAAACTAGAAGCTGGTTCTTTGAAAGAATTAATAAGATCAATAAACCACTGGCCAGACTTCTCCAAAAGAAAAGAGAAGGGACCCAAATTAATAAAATTATGAATGAAAGGGAAGAGATCATGACTAACACCAAGGAAATAAAAACAGTTATTAGAAATTATTATCAACAACTATATGCCAATAAACTGAGCAATCTGGATGAAATAGACGCCTTCCTCGAAACCTATAAGCTGCCAAGACTGAAACAGGAAGAAATTGACAACCTGAATAGGCCAATAACCAGTAACGGGATTGAAGCAGTGATCCAAAACCTCTCAAAAAACAAGGGTCCCGGGCCTAATGGATTCCCTGGGGAATTCTACCAAACATTCAAAGAAGAAATAATACCTATTCTACTGAAGTTGTTTCAAAAAATGGAAACAGAAGGAAAACCTCCAAACTAATTTTATTGAGGTCAGCATTACCTTAATCCCCAAACCAGGGAAAGACCCCATCAAAAAGGAGAATTTCAGACCAATATCCCTGATGAATATGGATTCCAAAATTCTCTAGAAAATCTTAGATAACAGGATCCAACAATACATTAAAAGGATCATCCACCACGACCAAGTGGGATTTATCCCCAGGATGCAAGGGTGGTTCAACATTCGCAAATCAATCAATGTGATAGAACACATTAAGAAGAGGAGGGAGAAGAACCATATGGTCCTCTCAATTGATGCAGAAAAACATTGGACAAAATACAACATCCTTTCCTGATTTAAACTCTTCAGAGTACAGGGATAGAGGAAACATTCCTCAAGTTCATAAAATCCATCCATGAAAAACCCACAGCCAATATCATCCTCAATGGGGAAAAGCTGAGAACCTTTCCTTTAAGATCAGGAACACATCAAGGATGCCCACTTTCGCCACTATTGTTCAACATAGTACTAGAAGTCCTAGCAACAGCAATCAGACAACAAAAAGAAATAAAAGGTATTCAAATTGGCAAAGAAGAAGTCAAACTCTTTCTCTTCGCAGATGACATGATAATTTATGTGGAAAATCCAGAAGACCCCACCCCCAAATTACGAGAACTCATACAGCAATTCAGTAATGTGGCAGGATACAAAATCAATGCACAGAAATCAGTTGCTTTCTTATACACTAAGAATGCAACTGTGCAAAAAGAAATTAGAGAAATGATTCCATTTATAATACCACCAAAAACCATAAGATACCTTGGAATAAACCTAACCAAAGAGGTAAAGGATCTATACTCTAGGAACTACAGAACACTCATGAAAGAAATTGAAGAAGACACAAAAAGATGGAAAAATATTCCATGCTCATGGATTGGAAGAATAAACATTGTTAAAAATGTCTATGCTACCCAGAGCAATCTATACCTTCAACGCCATCCTGATCAAAAGTCCAGTGACTTTTTCAAAGTGCTGAAACAAAAAATCCTAAAATTTGTATGGAATCAGAAAAGACCCTGAATCACCAAGGAAATGTTGAAAAGAAAAACAAAGCTGGGGGCATCACGTTGCCTGATTTCAAGCTATATTACAAAGCTGTGATCACCAAGAGAGCATGGTACTGGCACAAAACCAGACATATAGACCAATGGAACAGAATAGAGAACCCAGATATGGACCCACAACTCTATGGTAAAATAATCTTTGACAAAGCAGGAAAAAACATGCAATGGAAAAAAGACAGTCTCTTCAATAAATGGTGCTGGGAAAATTGGACAGCCACATGCAGAAGAATGAAACTTGACCATTCTCTAACACCATACACAAAGATAAACTCAAAATGGATGAAAGACCTCAATGTGAGACAGGAATCCATCAAAATCCTAGAGGAGAACATAGATAGTAACCTCTTTGACATCGCCCACAGCAACTTCTTTCAAGATACATCTCCAAAAGCTAGTGAAAGAAAAGCAAAAATGAACTTTTGGGACTTCATCAAGATAAAAAGCCTCTGCACAGCAAAGGAAACAGTCAACAAAACAAAGAGACAACCCACAGAATGGGAGAAGATATTTGCAAATGACACTACAGTTAAAGGGCTGGTATCCAAGATCTATAAAGAACTTCTGAAATTTAACACCGAAAAAACAAATAATCAAGTCAAAAAATGGGCAGAAGATATGAACAGACACTTCTCTGAAGAAGACATACAAATGGCTAACAGACACATGAAAAAATGTTCATCATCATTAGCCATCAGGGAAATTCAAATCAAAACCACATTGAGATACCACCTTACACCAGTTAGAATGGCAAAAATGGCAAAAAAAAAAAAAAAAAAAGAAACAACAAATGCTAGAGAGGTTTGGAGAAAAGGGAACCCTCTTACACTGTTGGTGGGAATGCAAGTTGGTACAGCCACTTTGGAAAACAATGTGGAGGTTCCTCAAAAATTTAAAAATAGAGCTACCCTATGACCCAGGAATTGCACTCCTGGGTATTTACCCCAAAGACACAGATGTAGTGAAAACAAGGGCCATATGCACCCCAGTGTTCATAGCAGTAATGTCTGCAATAGCCAAACTGCAGAAAGAGCTGAGATGCTTTTCAACAGATGAATGGATAAAGAAGATGTGGTCCATATATACAATGGAATATGACTCAGCCATCAGAAAGGGTGAATACCCAACTTTTACATCCACATGGATGGGACTGGAGGAGATTATGCTAAGTGAAATAAGTCAAGCAGAGAAAGTCAATTATCATATGGTGTCACTTATTTGTGGAACATAAGGAATAGCATGGAGGACATTAGGAGAAGGAAGGGAAAAATGAAGGGGGGGAATCGGAGGGAGAGATGAACCATGAGAGACTATGGACTCTGAGAAACAAACAGGGTTTTAGAGGGGAGGGTGTGGGGGGATGGGCTAGCCCGGTGATGGGTATTAAGGAGGGCACATATCACATGGAGGACTGGGTGTTATATGACAACAATGGAACGTGGATCACCACATCAAAAACTAGTGATGCATTTTTTGGTGACTAACATAACATAATAAAATTAAAAAAAGAAATACTATAAAAAAAGAAATCAAAGAGTACATGGAGATAAAAAAAGAAAGAGAAAGAAAACACAATGGTCAAAAATATTTTTGATGCTACAGAAGTGGTTATAAGAGGGAAGTTTATAGCAATACAGGGCTACCTCAAGAAACAAGAAAAGCCTCAATCTAATTTTATACCTAAAGAAGTTAGAAAACTAACAAGCAAAACACAAGACCAGCAGAAGGAAGGAAATAATAAAGATTAAAGCAGAAATACATGATATAGAAGCTTAAAAAATCACTCAAAAGCCAAAACCAACCTAACAAACAAAAACATGAAACCAGGTGTTGGTTCTTTGAAAAGATAAATGAAATTGATAATCCTCTAGCTAGACTCATCAAACAGAAGAGAAAGAACTCAAATATACAAAATCACAAATGAAAGAGAAGAAATAACAACCAACACTACAGAAATACAAGTAATTAAAAGAGAATGTTATGAGGTCAGACCTGACCCGCTGGTTGCAGATTGCCTACTCTCCTTATCCAATCATTCCCTCACCCTTTGGTTCTGCCACAAGTATTTCTCTAGTCCTAGGTAGCCCCACAGACTTTCTTCCATTGGGTGTGTTTTGTCAAGTCTTGACTTCTGGAAAAAGAAGAGGGAAGGGGGCAAGATGGTGGAGGAGTAGGGGACTCCGATTCAACTGGTCCCCTGAATTTAGCTAGATAGCTACCAAACCATTCTAAATACCCGTAAAATCAGCCTGAGATGCAAGAATATATATCTGGATCTCTACAAGCAGAAAATCAGCAGTCATAAGGTATGAAGGATGAAGTTGTGATTCTGCAGACAAATATTAGAAGATGAACAGAAGGGAAAGGGAGGTGCCATAAGCTGGCCCCTGGAAAGTGATATAACACCCCAGCGCAAATGTGTCCTGCACCGGGGGACCAGCGATAACATGCAGAGCAGTAGCAGTAGGATGGGAAGGGCCTGATAACAATACAAAAATAGGATCCAGGAGCTGAGGGAGTGCAGGCATGGATTCACGCCTGCAGACCCAGGGCTGCCGCTTGTGGGGACCCTGGGTGCTCATGGTTTAAGAAGCACAAAGGGCAGAGACAAGCAGGGGCCTGAATCCACTGCTGAGAGGGTCACTGGGGGGCATGCACCACCCGTGGGAGGCTGCGGTTTTCAGCAGCAATTACAGAAAGGGAGACTGTGTGTTCTGGAGTGTTCAGAGAAGAGCAGACTGTGATTTCTCTGCCCTAGGGCGGAGGTCTGGGTGCAAACATCTTCCTTTGCTCTGACCCTCCAAAAAGATGCAAAAAGCCACCAGAAAAAAGAAAAAGCCTCCAGAGAATAAAAGCCCCCAAAACCAGTTTCCACGGAGCCCAGCCCCATGATAGGGGGCAGGGCAACTCCACCCAAGCAGGGTTGCCTGAAAAACAGCACGGAAGGCCCCTCCTGCAAAAGACAAGCTAAAAGAACAAGAAAACGACGACCTTAGGGTCCCCATAAAACTGTAAAACCCCAAAACCGGGGGGAAATAGTATATTGAACTCCAGGTGTTGACTCACAGCTTGTATATTTCTCAGATACAATTTTTTTTCTTTTTACTCTTTCTTATATTTCTTCTCTATTTTTTTCTTTTTACATTTTTCTCATTTCAACTAGATGTATACTATAACATATTTCATAGTAGCTTTTTAACTTGTACTTTTTCAAACCTATTTTTTATATATAGATATAAGCTTCAATGTAGTCCTTTTTTTCCCTATTCAATATTACCTTTACATATATACCAGTTTTATTTTCCCTGTAACTCTGGGAAGTAGTGTCTTCTAACAAAAAGAACAAAATACACCCAGGAAAAACTGATACACCCTACCTTGCCCACATTGAGAGATTATAGCCCCCGCCCACCCTCCCTTTTTTTTTCTTCTTTTTTTAAAAAATTTTTTAAACTTTAATTTTTTTTAATTTTCAATTTTATAAATTTTATTTTTGGGTTTCATTTTGGCTTTGTTTTTTCAGTGGTGGCTTCTTACTGCTCCGGATTTTCCCAGAGTGCATCTCGCCTGGATTGTGGTTGGTGTTTTGGACTCTGTCCATCCCCTCAACCATCCCTCAACAGAATGACTAGGAGGAGGAACTCCCAACAAAGAAAAGAACCGGAGACAATGGCCTCTCCTACAGACCTAATGGATATGGATATAAGCACGATGTCAGAAATAGACTTCAGGGTAACAATTATGAAGTCAATAGTTAGGTTTGAGAAAATCATTAGCAACAATATAGAATATCTAAGGACAGAAATGAGAGCTAATCAGGCCAAACATAAAAATGTTGTGAATGAGATGCAGTCTAAACTGGATACTCTAACATCTGGGGTAAAGGAGGCAGAAGAATGAATTAGTGATCTAGAAAATAAACTGATAGAAAGGAAGGAACAGGAGGAGGCCTGGGACAAAAGGTTTAAAATCTATGAGAACAGACTTAGAGAGGCCATAAACATTCCAATGTCAGAATGATTAGGATCCCTGAGGGGGTGGAAAGAAGGTATAGTTGAGCAAATTGTAGCTGACAACTTCCCTGATCAGGGGGATGAAACAAGTATTTGTGTTCAAGAGGCAGAGAGGACCTCTCCCAAGATCAAGGAGACCAGACCAATGCCCCAGCATATAATAGTAAAAATCGCAAATCTTAGAACCAAGGAAGCCATCCTGAGAACAGCTAGAGGGAAGAGATTTCTTACATATGGAGAAAGGAACAACAGAATAACGTCAGACCTGTCCACAGAGACCTGGCAAGCCAGAAAGGGCTGGCAAAACATATTCAGGGTACTAAATGAGAAGAACATGTAGCCAAGAATACTTTATGAAGGAAGGCTGCCATTCAGAATGGATTGAGAGATAAAGAGCTCCCAGGATTGGCAGAAACTGAAAGAATATGTGACCATCAAGCCAGCCCTGCAAGAAATACTAAGGGGAATTCTATAAAAGAAGAAAGACTTCAAAAGTAATATAGACCAGAAATTTACAGAGACAATCCATAGAAACAGGGACTGTACAGACAGTAGGATGGCAATATATACATATCTTACAGTAGTAACTCAATGTGAACAGCCTAAATGCTCCCATGAAATGGCACAGAGTTGCAGATTGGATACAAAGGCAGGACCCATCCACATGCTGTCTACAAGAGACTCACTTTGAACATAAAGACACCTCCAAACTGAAAGTGAGGGGTTGGAGAACGACTTATCATGCCAATGGACCTCAAAAGAAAGCTGGAGTAGCAATTCTTATATCAGACAAACTAGAATTTAAACCAAAGACTGTAATAAGAGATTCAGAGGGACACTAAATCATACTTAAAGGGTCTATCCAACAAGAAAATCTAACAACTGTAAACATTTATGCCCCCAAAATGGGAGCAGTCAACTACATAAGCCAGCTGTTAACCAAAATAAAGAATCATATTCATAATAATACATTAATAGTAGGAGACCACAAAACACCACTCTTAGCATTGGACAGATCACCTAAGCAGAAGATCAATAAAGAAACAAGAGCTTGGAATGATACATTGGAACAGATAGAGTTCATAGATATATACAGAGCTTTCCACCCTAAAACAACAGAATACTCATTCTTCTTGAATGCACATGGAACTTTCTCCAAAACAGACCACATACTGGGTCACAAATCAGATCTCAGCCTATGCCAAAAGACTGAGATTATTCACTGCATGTTATCAGACAACAATGCCTTGAAAGTGGAACTCAATCACACACACAAAAAAAGTGGAAGGATTCAAAAAATAGTTAAAGAACATCATGCTAAAGAATGATTGGGTCAACCAGGAAATTAAAGAAGAACTTAAACAATCCATGGAAACTAATGAGAACAAAAACACTTCAGTCCAAAATCTATGGGATACTGCAAAGGTGGTCCTAAGAGGGAAATATATAGCCATCCAAGTCTCTCTCAGAAAATTAGAAAAATCCCAAATGCACAAGCTAAACTAATACCTAAGGGAGCTAGAGAAAGAACAGCAAATAAAACCTAAATCAAGCAGGAGAAGAGAAATAATAAACATTAGAGCAGAAATCAATGAAATAGAAACCAGAAAAACAGGACAGATCAATGAAACTAAAAGCTGGTTCTTTGAAAGAATTAAGAAGATCGAAAAACCACTGGCCAAACTTATCCAAAAGAAAGAGAAAGGATCCAAATTAATAAAATCATGAATGGAAGGGGAGAAATCATGACTAACACCGAGGAAATAGAAACAATTATTAGAAATCATTACCAGCAACTGTATGCCAACAAATTTAGCAACCTGGAAGAAATGGATGCCTTCCTGGAAACTTACAAATTACCAAGACTGAAACAGGAAGAAATAGACAATCTGAATAGACCAATAACCAGTAATGAAATTGAAGCAGTGATCACAAATGTCCCAAAAACCAAAAGTCCAGGGCCAGATGGCTTCCCAGGGAAATTCTACCAAACATTTAAAGATTTTTTGTTTGTTTATTCATTTGACAGAGAGAGAGACAGCTAGAGAGGGAACACAAGCAGGGGGAGTGGCAGAGGGAGAAGCAGGCTCCTGACTGATCAGGGAGACCAATGTGGGGCTCAATCCCAGGATCCTGGGATCATGACCTGAGCCGAAGGCAGATGCTTAATGACTGAGCCACTTAGGCACTCCTCTGCCAAACATTTAAAGAAAAAATCATCCTATTCTACTGAAGCTGTTCCAAAATATAGAAACAGAAGGAAAACTTCCAAACTCCTTCCATGAGGCCAGCATTACCCTGATCCCAAAACCAGGCAAAGACCCCATCAAAAAGGAGAATTACAGACCAATATTCCTGATGAATATGGATGCCAAAATACTCAACAAGATCTTAGCTAATAGGATCCAACAGTACAATAAAAGGATTATTCACCACAACCAAGTGGGTTTTATGCCTGGGATGCAAGGGTGGTTTAACATTCACTAATCAATCAACATAATAGAGCACATCAATAAAAGAGAAGACAAGAACCATACGATCCTCTCAGTAGATTCAGAAAAAGCGTTTGACAAAATACAACATCCGTTTCTGGTTAAAACTCTTCAGAGTATAAGGTTAGAGGGAACATTCCTCAATATCATAAAAACCATCTATGAAAAGCCCACAGTGATATCATTATCAATGGGGGAAAGCTGAGAGCTTATCCCTTAAGGTCAGGAACATGACAGGGATACCAACTCTCACCCCTATTATTCAACATAGTGCTAGAAGTCCTAGTCATAGCAATCAGACAACAAAAAGAAACAAAAGGCATCCAAATTGACAAAGAAGAAGTCAAACTCTCTCTTTGTAGATGACTTGATACTTTATGTGGAAAACCCAAAAGACTCCACCCCCAAATTACTATAACTCATACAGCAATTCAACAATGTGGCAGGATACAAAATTAATGCACAGAAATCAGTTGCTTTTCTATATGTTAACAATGTAACAGTAGAAAGAAAAATTAAAGAATTGATTCCATTCACAATAGCAACAAAAACCATAAGATACCTTGTAATAAAGACTCCACCAAGAAACTACTACAACTGATAAATGAATTCAGGAATGTCACAGATACAAAATCAATGTGCAGAAATGTCACATTCCTATGCACTAATAATGAAGCAGCAGAAAGAGAAATTAAGAGAACAATCCCATTTACAATTTCACCAAACACCATAACTTACCTAGGAATAAACTTGACCAAAGAGATAAAAGACCTGTACTCTGAAAACTATAAAACATGGATGAAAGAAAATGAAGATAACACAAAGAATTGGAAAGACATTCCATTGTTATGGATTGGAATCACAAATATTGTTAAAATGTTTATATTACCTGAGGCACATGGGTAGCTCAGTCAGTTAAGTGTCTGTCTTCAGCTCGGGTCATGATCCCAGAGTCCGGGGATGGAGTCCCACATCAGGCTCCCTGATCAGTGGGGAGTTTGCTTCGCCCTCTCCCTCTGCCCACCCCCCCCATGCTCCTTCTCTCTCTCTCTCTCTCCATCTCTCTCATTAATAAAATCTTTTAAAAAAAGTCTGTACTACCCAAAGCAATCTACACCCCTAATGCAATCACTATCAAAATACCAACAGCATTTTTCACAGAACTAGAACAAATAACCCTAAAATTCGTATGGAACTACAAAAGACCCTGAATAGTCAAAGCAATTTTGAAAAATAAAAACAAAACTGGAGGTATCATAATTCCAGACTTCAAGTTGTATTCAAAGCTGTAGTATTCAAGAGTATGGTACCGGCATAAAAGTAGACACATAGGGGAATCTAAGTGGCTCAGACAGTTAAGCATCTGCCTTCAGCTCAGGTCATGATCTCAGGGTCCTGGGGCTGTGCCCCACATCAGGCTCCTTGTTCAATGGGGGGGTCTGCTTCTTCCTCTCCCTCTGCCCTTCCCCCTGCTCTCTCTCTCCCCCCCCTCAAATAAATAAATAAAATCTTTTTTAAAAAGTAGACATATAGACAAATGGGACAGAATAGAAAACCCAAAATAAAACTGCAATTATATGCTCCATTAATTGCTGACAAAGCAGGAAAGAATATCCAATGGGGGGAGGAACAGTCTCTTCAACAAATGGTGTTGGGAAAACTGGTCAGTTACATGCAGAAGAATTAAACTGGACCACTTTCTTACACCACACACAAAAATAAACTCAAAATGCACTAAAGACCTAAATGTGAGACCTGAAACCATAAAAATGGTAGAAAAGAGCACAGACAGTAACGTCTCTGACATCAGCCATAGAAACATTTTTCTAGATATATCTCCTGAAATAAGGGAAATGACAGCAAAATTAAACTATTGGGGCCACATAAAAATAAAAACCTGCACAGCAAAGAAAATGAGCAATAAAGCTGAAAGGAAACCTACTGAATGAGAGAAGATATTTATGAATGACATATCTGATAAGGGGTTAGTATCCAAAACATATAAAAATTTGTACAACTCAACATTCAAAAAGCAAATAATCCAATTAAAAAATGAGCAGAAGACATGAACAGGCACTTTTCCAAAGAAGAAATACAGATGGCCAATAGGCACCTGAAAATACACTCAATATCATTAGTCGTCAGGGAAATGCAAATCAAAATTACCAGATATCATCTCACACTTGTTGGAATGACTAAAATCAACAACACAAGAAACAACGGGTGTTGGTGAGAATGTGGAAAAAAAGGAACATTTGTGCACTTTTGGTAGGAAGGCAAACTGCTGTTTACCACTGTGGAAAACAGTATGGAGACTCCTTGAACAGTTAAGAATAGAACTACCTTACAATCCAGTAATAGCAGGGACAGGCATCCCTGTTGAGATAGTTTTTCTTGTGTATTTCATTAAAATTATAGATCAGTTTTTAAAAGGTTGCCCTCCCTTCTAAAAACACTATTTCTCCATGGTTTACAGGCTTCTTTTCAGACACTTTATTAACATTTTGTATTTTTTTCCCAATAAATACCTTGCATAGAGTTAGGTTAATTTCTGGATGTCATTGGCTAGCATAGGTTTTTTGAGACACCATTGATTACCAAAAGGATAATGTGGAAATTTTGGAAATACTTGTAATTTTTTTCTCTCCTATTTTCCAGTTCCTGTCAACATTGCTATAGCATCAGCAGTTAGTTTTAGTTTTCATCTTCTTTCAGTTTTCCCCAGCACTAGCCATGGATTGTTATCTTAATGGTTACTTGCAATAATTAGGTCTTACTCTTTGGCAGTTAAAGAATCAGCCTTCTGTGCTCCCTCACACCCTATGTCAGGCGTTTAGGTTATCCAAGACCCTGTTAAGACACATTCCCCTCAATGATATGAACATCTGTAAACTCATACTCCTTCCTTGGTTATGTAAGTGCCAAAACTTCAGATCCCCTCCTTTTAATCTCCTAAGTTCTAATAGCATCACCTTTTTAAAATTTTATTCTTTCTATTTATATAAGTGGTAATTGTTTTTTATGGTTATTCATTTTTGGATTTTGGGGTTATCTTAGTATCCCTAAATTTTGGTATCAATAAAATTATTGTGGCAATAAACTGACATTGGTAAACATGGAGGATTAGAGATTCTTATATTCAATCATATGATCTTATACATATGAATATATAACAGCATTTATAATTATTCAAATAGCTTTGTCTTTAATCCATATAATTTCATAGAGCTAGAGCAGTAGTAGACATGTGAAACATTTGTGAGATGAATATAATTGTTAGAAGATAATCATTTGTACAGATGTTATGTACACTTGGAACTCCTTTCTATCAGTGAAGCCCTGAGATCTTTATGATTTAATAATCACCACTATTGCATTATTACATAAACAGTCATCTCGTTAGAGTGTTTGAGAGACTTGAGGAACATGACCTACACTGTTTACCTGTTTCAGCCATTTTCTTCCTTGAGTATTTTGCTGTCAACATTTCATTAATCTTTGTCTATTTTTTACTTAGCACAGACAAATAACAATTGCTTCATTCCATCATGAAGAAGAATACAAACAGTAAAGGAAATCATCAGGCTTATGTTTTAGAGTGTAAGATTTTAGGTTGAGAAACAAAATAAATATTTGTTTCTTCTATTCAAGCAACACCTTACTGAGTTGTATGATATTTCTTTTCTATATCTTCTTAATGTTAGTAAAGCACTACCATGAAATTTATGGCCACTCATAGATCTTCAAGTGAGAAATGGTAACTACATGCTATTTCTCTTGAGTATATAATTTTAATGGATTTTCTCAATAATTTTCAAAGGAGTATTTTAATAGTTTCTGATAAACAATGCAGCACATATATGTAAACACTATTACTATAAAGACATTTTCAAAATTACCCTTTCATTCTGCATACTTGTATATTTGCTGTTGATCATTTTGTTTGAAAATATGGTATGAAAACCATTATAGATGATTGAAAAATATATGCAGGCATGCTAAACAAGTAATCAAGGTAAAATTTTATAAGAACATACATCATTTTTGCAAGTATGCATTTTTTAAAAACCATTTATAAAGCACCAGCAGTTTAAAGAAACTCTATTAAACACTAACATAGGGCACCTGGGTGGCTCAGTTGGTTAAGCGACTGCCTTCGGCTCAGGTCATGATCCCGGAGTCCCGGGATCGAGTCCCACATCGGGCTCCCTGCTCGGCAGGGAGTCTGCTCCTCCCTCTGACCCTCTTCCCTCTCGTGCTCTCTATCTCTCATTCTCTCTCTCTCAAATAAATAAATAAAATATTTAAAAAAAAATAAACACTAACATAGCATCGATGCTACCGATATGTATGGGATTACTTCTGCTTTAGTGTAATAAAATTATCTACTGCCCTAAAAAAGCAGTTTCTATTCAGCTTATATATGTTTAAACACTGAGAATATTCATGATTGTGACAATTGTATCTTATAGAGATACATAGCTGGTGACAGACAATAATTATACAAAATAACAATTACTGCATAATACAAATGATTTTCTTTCTCTTTTAGTGCTTTCTGTGTGTGTCTGATGATATATGGAATATATCATGATATAGGACTAAACATTTTAAGCAAATAATTTTGTTAAGTCAAAATATTTGGGAAGCAGGAATTGCACATCAATTCCTTGAGAGGGGGAAGACAAAAACCTAGGCAACAATGAAATAATTTTTTAAATGTTAAGAAAAATAGAATATACACTTAATGTTCTGACAGTCTTTTAGGTGATAAAGACTCAGTAATATAGGAGTAGCAAAAAGACTAATGGGTGAGCAGTGGGTCTCATCTTTGAATTACTCAAACCCTAATCCCCAGGAAACACAAATCCCCAAGATCCAAGTCCACTGACAGTATTTTAGCAAAGGTCTTCAATGTGGTAATTAAGTTAATCTGCTGACCTTCCTAAAATTACATATATACATATATTTATAACTTGTCTCCAACAAGCTGTGGTTCTGAACCTGAAGATTTAAGAGTAAAAAGAATTGAGCATATTTCTCATCCCTCTTTCCTCCATTTAATGTTCAGCCCCTAAAGCTGAGGTTTCACTAAAAGAGGATTCATCACTGACTCCACGCCTAACTCCAGATCGTTGACACAGGGATTTTGCCTGGTGTAAAAGTAGAGAACCTGAGAAAGTTAGTTGTAATGAGCATGTCTGAGGTCAGAAAACATCTCAAACACTGATACTGGGAAACATTCATTCAAAGGTAGCAGAATTTAAATTAGTCTGTTGGTCTCAGCATTATTGAAAATAATACAGCAATCAACTGGCAATTAGTGGAGCTTAACAGCTGAGTGTGGTCAGAGGCAGAGATAGTCAAGTGAGCCCTAACCAAATCACTTATCCCAGGATGATTGCATGCATAAAAAAGGCTATGCCTCTCTGAGGAGCAACATCAGAGGCTTAACACTGCAGAGAAACAATATCCTTTACAAAAATGAACCACCCAGACACTAAGTAAAATTTTTAAAAAATAACAATAACAAGCCCAGAGGTGTTCAGTAACGAGTCCTCAGAGTTACCACAATATATCATGTAAAATGTCCAGTTTCAAAAAACAAAGAGACATGGGAATAACTATAAAGTATGACACATGGATGGGAACAAAAATAACAGGCTAGGCAATAGAAACTAACTTTGCAGGGTTCCAGAGGTTGTATATAAAAAAAAGTTCCAAAGCACCTTTTACAAATATACTCAGAGAGCTAAAGGAAATAATGATTAACAATGTACATAAAGATATGATGACAATGTTACATCAAATAGAGTATAACAATAAAACTTTAGAAATTATTTTTTAAAGGATCATATGAAAATTCTAGGGGGTGAAAAATACAATAACTGTAATAAAAAAAATTCACTACAGGGACCCGATAGTAGATTTGGACTAGCAGAGGAAAGATTTAGCAAACTTGGAGACAGACCAGTAGAGATTATACAATTTGAGGAACAAAATAAAAATAATAAAGAAAAATGAGCAAAATGTCATAGAAATATGGGGCACCATTGAATGCACCAACATATGCCTAATGGGAATACGAGGAGAAGAGAGAGAAAGGAGCAGAAAAGATGAAGAAATAGTGGCTGAAAACTTCCACATATATTGAAAAACAACAATATATACATTTGGTAAACTCAACGAATTTTAAGCATAAGATATAAAAACAGAAACATCACGCTGAATTCTGGAAACCAAGGACAATATCATAAAAACAGCAAAAGAAAAATGACTTATTTCTTACCAGGGAACTTGAATAAGATTAAAAGTTGACATCTCATTAGAAACATTGGAGAACATAAGGTAGTGAGATAACATATTTCAGCTTCTCAAAGCAATCACTGTGAATCAAGAATCCAATATCTAACAAATCTATCTTTCAAAAATGGAGGTGAAATAAAAACAGGCTCAAATAAACAAACACTGAAAATTTACTAGCTGACCTGTTTTACAAGGAATACTAAGGATTTTTCAAGCTGAAAGCAAGTGATCTCAGATCCACAAGAAAACAAAGAGCACCAATATATGTAATTAGGTAATTATACAAGATGTTGTAAATTCATACATTGTCATTTCTTCTACTAACTGTTTTAAAAATCAACTGTGTAAAACAATTTGCATATAATATATTTGGGAGTACATAACATGTGGAAATGTAATTACTTCACCAATAACAACACATAAAAATTAAGGGATTAAACACATAAAACACAAAAAATTGGAGGGAGGCAAGATGGTGGAAGAGTAGGAGACCTAGTTTCTTCTGGTCCCTTGAATTTAGCTAGATAACTATCAAATCATTCTGAATACCCATGAATTCAACCTGAGATGTAAGAAAAGAATATTTGGCACTCTACAAGTAGAAAAGTGACCACTTTCTGCAAGATAGGAGGTGCAGAGAAGTGAATCTGAGGGGATATATCAGAAGATAAATGGTGGGGGGAGGGAGCCTCAGTAAGCTGGCTTTCAGAAAATGGTATACCCCAGAACTGGAACCCTTAGAAATCTGTTCCAGTGAGATTCATCTCTGCTTGAAAGGTGCTCAGGTGGATGGGCAAAATTCTAAGTGGAACAATGTAGTTTCAGGATTGCCTGAGTCACAGAAATAATGGGGTGCCTGAGCCAGTAGAGTTCCCAAGCACTGGAGCAAGGAAATTGGTTACAGTCAGTGAGCCTAGGAGGGGACTTTCAGCTTGGTTCACTGTAAACCACGAGCCACACCTTAATCAGGTGACTGCTCTCTGTGTGGGAGCCCTGCAAAGGACAGGAGCTTGGGGTTCCTCCGCCTTCCCCCAGGAGGGGCAGAACTGGTGCACGCACCACTGGGCAACAGCTCTCAGGGCAGAAGCCCTGTAAAGACTGTAATGGGCAATCATCCACCTTCCCTTGGGAGGGGTGGAGTGGGTACAAAAATGAATCAGTGAACCACTCTCTGTGCCAGGGCCCTACAAAGTGCAGTAACGCAGGACACTGTGGTCCCCCAGGAGGATTGTTATGGGTGTGCACTGCAGGAGTCTGCAGAGTTTGGCACACACAAAGGTAAAGACCGTTTAACCCTGAGGGTTTACTGAAGAGAGAGGACCACATTCTTTCCACTCTGGGGCTGGAGATAGGGCGTGGACATTTTTATTTTGATCATCTAAAGAAAGGCACAAAGCTGTCAGGGAACAAAAACCTCACAGAGGACCAAATTATACTGAGGCTGGCTCCCTGGCAAGTGGCAGTTCAACTCCACCCAGGCAAAGACACCTGAGAAGCAGCGCAGCAGGCCTCTCCGCCAGGAGACCAACTGGAAGAACAGGTGCACAGCAAGTTTAAGGACTCCACAAGAGTGTAAAACTCCAGTGCTAGGGGAAAATAGTATATAGAATTCAAGGTTTTCTCATGATTCACTTATCCTTCAGTTTAAAATTTTCCATTCCTTTTTTTTTTCTTTTTTCCCTTTTCAACTAGTTTCTTATTTTATCAACTCTGTTTTTAAGTTTTTTTAACTTTCATTTTTTACATTTACATTTTATAGATTTTTTTTCATTTTTGGCTTCCTTTCACTCTATTAAATTTTTGTATATATCTAAGTTTTATTTTCTTTAAAATTTTGAAGTTTAGTGTCTTCTAACACACAGACCAAAATACACTCAGGATCAACTAGATGACCCTGTTTTGTCCACCCTGTGAGATTATATTCTCTCTCCCCCCTCCCTTTCTTTTTCTTTTTCTTTTTTGGTTTCTGACATCTTTGGGTATTTCTTCCTTTTAAAATATTTTGCTAGCTGAAGAGACTGTCCTGTGTCCAAATTCTGCTTGAAAATAGAAAATTTTATTTAGCTTACCTTACTCTTACAATACCTATCATAGTCTATTAAAGTAAACTATTTGACACGTTCAACATTCTGGCCAGAAATTTCCTCAGCCAGATCCACAAATTTATTAGGGGCATTGTTTTTTTCTTTCAGATTACCTCAGGTGACAGAGTTAGTGAACTTTTTGCCAATATATAATGTGGGTTACTTATTTTCCAGCTTTCAGTAATACTGATTTCTTCACTGTTCTAGTTTCTGCTAAGTGTCCTCATCACTCTTCTAGCCTCCAAACCACATTTGGTCTCAAAACCAGTGCACATACTTTAGCTCTTTGTTAGAGCAACATTCTACCTTACTAATTTCTGAATCAGGTATCTATTGCAGAAAATGAAACACCCAATACTTGATGGTTTTAAAATACCATAAATATTATTTCTAATGATTCTCTAAGTTGTGTTGCCTTTGTTGTGCACTTCAACAACATGTGTGCTGCTGTCAGTCTTGAATTTGCATTGATCTAGAGGCTTGGCTGAGGCTGAAACATCCAAGATGACTTCATTCAAAGTTTTGGCAACTTAGCTGGGATGGCTAGGACAGCTAAAGGCTGGATAAGCCTCTTTCTCCTCCAGTAGATTATTCAGACTTTATATGATGACTGGTTTCCAACAGCAAATGCAAAAATATATTGCTTCTTAAGGCCTATGCCCAGATATAGCACATCAATTATATCATATTCTATTGTGCACAGTAAGTCACAAGACCATCCCAGATCCACATGAAAGGGAAATAAGCCAGCTTCTGATGACAAAAGTTGCACGCACTTAAATGAATGGGAATAATTATTGAAGACCACCTTTGCATTCTATGTAATACAAAAGAACAATTGATGAGTTAAATTTTTGATACTGTGATTAGGGTTACATTCTAGACATCTTGAATATGTTTAGCTGTAAAATGTAAATGAACTAAAATCGAATTCACTAGAACTTTCACAAAAATCAGTGTTTGTAACATTTCAATGTATCTGGAAAAGACTAATAAAAAATAGCATGTTAACTAAAAAAATACAATCCATAAGCAACTTTCAAGAGATAAAACAGATTTACTCTACAGACAGCTTGGTTTCCCTATACCTTTAACATTTAAACTCACGCTTTGATTTGATATACTGACAGATGACCCTGAAGCACTTTAAGGTTTTCAAAGAGGTATTCTACTAAGCTCATTTTAATATAGAAAGTACAAAGTAGACACGGGCATTTTAGAAACTTAAATAACAAAAGGTGAAACAATGAACTTTTCCCTAAATTTCACTGAAGCAGAGCATTAAACAATAAGACTACCCATTTCTTAGGCATTCTTGTCAACCAGTGTTTTAATATATTTTGTAAATTCTAAGTTTTAAAATTAGTTCTATTCAAAGTGCTTTATGCATTTTGGAATCTCAACTATGAACTGGAGGCACAGTAAACTAAAGTATTTCAGAAGCATATTTTTAAAACTTAGAAGAATAAGTTAGATACAATCATAATTGAATCCAACTGAAGACAAATTAAATTGATCAGAGTAGAACAACAATTCTCACACACTGAAAAGAAGCCTTAATCAGTATAGAATACTAAAATGAAAAAAAATTCTATTCAAAAACCTTGAAATAAGCAGTATTTCCTCATCAAATTTAAACTAATTTACAATAACTTCTTTCTCTTGATGCTTAAAAAAAATTAAAAATGGGAGATGGGTTTCTCCATTTCACCTTCAGAGTTTTAAAAAAGCTAATCTCTTCCTCTTACAATTCTTCATCCTGATATTTAAACTCTGATAAAAGAATTAACTGAATCATGGGATTTATGTTTTTGTTTTAGAATAATTAAAAGTAATGGTTAATTTAAAGAAGCATACATGGCATCAAAGAATGTTTTTGTATTTGGTATTCCATTTAAAAAAATATAATCATTGCAATACTATAGGTGAAAGAGTGAGTGGGAAACACGAATATAAAAGAAAATGACTAATAAATGTACAGATACAGCAAATGTGTGTCACGACCTAAGATTTTATGTTCTTGAAATTTTAATTGCATATCAGCCATTTGTAATTTGGAATATGTTTCTCCCATAGAACTAATGATATAATTGAAGGCAATGTCCTTAGATCATGCAGTATTTATTTTTTTTAAAGATTTTATTTACTTATCAGAGAGAGAGAGAGAGACAGAGGCAGGCAGAGGGAGAAGCAGGCTCCCCACTCAGCAAGGAGCCTGATGTGGGACGACCTGAGCCGAAGGCAGACACCCAACCGACTGAGCCAACCAGGTGTCCCAGATCATGCAGTATTTAAAAGAAGTCTTCCACCAGATTTGTTGTCCTGTTTTTAGGCTTTGAGGACATTTTCACTTTCTCCATGATACTAGGATCAGATTAAAAGTGGCATTGTTCTGATTTGTGATATTAAGATGGAGAAAAACACCTGTGTCTTACTTCTTTTCAGAAGTCACCTTATACTTTTTTAATTTTTTTTAGTGGACAAAGAGATAGTAGTGTTTATTTTTTGTATTCTGTATGTTATATGTATTATATACCGTATTCTTTTTTTATTATTATCTGAGAAGACACCTTGTACAATATCTTAGGCTCTCATATTTTGCAGCTATATATTTTTCAGTTCCACCTCTTACTAAATATCTTCAAATACATCTTTTAGTACATTATTTTTTTCTTCTGTTTTGTCCAATCTGTCATTTAACCCATTAATTATATTTTGTTATTTTATATTCATTTATAAATATTTTATATATTCATTTATAAAAATCTATATTTATTTATATATATTATTTATTTATTTGTAGATGTTCTATTTGCTTTTTCTATGATTATTTTTAAAATATACTTTAATTTTTGGAGGAGTCTAAGATGGCAGAGGAGTAAGAGTTAATTACATCTGGTCCCAGGAATTCAGGTAGATAGCTGTCAAACCATTCTGAACACCTGCAAACTCAACTGGAGATCAATGAAAAGAATAACTGCAACTCTACAAATAGACAAGTGACGATTTTCGGCAAGGTCAGAGGTGCAGAGAAGGGAATCCGAGGCGATATATGGGAAGATAGACCACAGGGGGAGGGAGCCTCCAAAAAGCTGACTACTGGCAAGTGACAGAGCAGCAGAGCACAAAATCAGAACTTTTAGAAGTCTGCTCTGCTGAGGGCAGCTAAGCAGGAGGTCGAACCCTCACTGGAACAGTGTGGCCTCAGGATCCTCAGGGTCACAGGAAGACCAGAAGAGGTGCCTGAGTGTGGCAGAGCTCCCAGGTGTGGGTGCGTGGAAGCTGACTTCAAAGAGTGAGCCCAGGAGTGGGTCTTCAGCTCGGGGTTGCCATAAACCTTGATCCATGGCACAGCTGGGCTCCTGCCCGAAGAGTGGCAGAAACCAGGGAGAGCCTCTTTCCTCACCCAGGAGGAGCGGCACAGGAACAGCCTGCAGGAATCTGGGGGTTTGGAGACTCCAAAGGGGATCGTGTGCCTGAGGTA
This sequence comes from Eumetopias jubatus, assembly GCF_037043125.1. Classification (NCBI taxonomy): domain Eukaryota; kingdom Metazoa; phylum Chordata; class Mammalia; order Carnivora; family Otariidae; genus Eumetopias; species Eumetopias jubatus. The sequence continues at coordinate 21,406,612 of NW_028274817.1, read as the reverse complement.
GAAATGCTCAGTCACAGGCTGGGTGAACATGGAGTGCAGCCAGAGCACAAGGACACAGGAGTGATTGACTGCTTTTCTTTCAGGACTCACAGAGGAGCGGGGCACCGAGATCTTGGCTTCAGGGCCAGAGACTGGGAGGCTGCCATTTTCATTCTCATCCTCTAAACCTGCACAGAAAGCCTTCAGGGAACAAAAATTATAGAGAGCAAACAGATTACTTAGCCCGGCCCCAGGCAAGAGTGGAACAATTCCGCATGGGGCAAAGACATTTGAGAATCAAAGCAATAGTCCCCTCCCCCATAAGATGCCCGAGTATCGGAGTTTGATATAGGCAGGGGTGGAGTCGGATTGCCCTGGAGGATCTGTTGAGGGGGGTAGACCATGACATTGCAGCTCTGGGCCAAAGATTCCCACATAGCCACTTTGCTCTGTCCCTCTAAAGAGAAGCAGAAAGACACCAGGGAACAAAAGCCCTGCAGCCAACCAGCTCACATTAAACCCATCCCCCTGACAAGGGGTGGGGCAACTCCAACCAGGCAAAGACGCCTGAGAAGCCAAGCAGCAGGCCCTTCCCCCAGAAGACAGACTGGAAGAACAAGTGAATGATAAGCTTAAGCTTATTTCCTGCAGGACTGTAAAATTCCAGGGCCAGGGGAAAATAATATAGGGACTCCAGGTGTTCCCTCACAACTCCCTTATACTTCAGGCAAAAATTTCATATTTCTTTTTTAGTTTCTTTTTTCTTTCTTTTTTTTTTAACCTTGCTCCCACTACAAATAGATTTTTATTTCCCAACCAATGTTTTTAAGTCACTTAACTTTATTTTTCACATATATGTTTTATAGATTTACGGTCCATTCTAACCAGTTTTTCACACTATTCAATTTTATCTTGATAAATATATATTATATATATATCAATATCTATATATCAAGAACTTTATATATAAAGTTCTGATTTCTTTGCAATTTGGGTATATAGTGCCTTCTAACACACAAACCAAAAATCAAGCAGTAACAGGCAGATCACCCTGCTGTGTCCACCCTGAGAGATTATTATCTCTCTCCCCACCTCCCTCTTTTTTTTCCTCTTTTATCTTTATTTTTTTATTATTTTGGATCATCCTGGCTTTGATGACATATCTGTGGCAGCTTTTGACCACTTTGGATTTTTTTTGTAGGAGCATTTTGTTTGCATTGCGGATGATATTTTGGACTCTGTACATTCCATCAACCATCCTTCAACAGAATGACTAGGAAGAGGAAATCCCAAAAAGAAAAGACCCAGAGACAATGTCCTCTGCTACAGATCTAATGGACATGGATATAAGCAAGAAGTCAGAGATAGACTTCAGGGTAACAATTATGAAGTCAGTAGCTAGGCTTGAGAAAAGCATTACCGACAATATAGAATTTCTAAGGGCAGAAATGAGATCTAATCAGGCCAAACTTAAAAATGTAATGAATGAGATGCAGTCTAAACTCTAACATCTGGAGTAAAGGAGGCAGAAGAACAAATTAGTGATCTAGAAGATAAGCTGATAGAAAAGAAGGAAGCTGAGGAAGATAGGGATAAACAGCTAGAAGCCCATGAGAACTGATGTTAGATCAATGACTCCATGAAACATTCTAATGTCAGAATTATTGGGATCCCATAGGGGGTGGAGAGAGAAAGAGGACTAGAAGGTATATTTGAGAAAATCATAGTTGAAGAACTTCCCTAATCTGGGGAAGGAAACAAACATTTGTGTCCAAGAGGCAGAGAGGACCCTTCCCAAGATCAATAAAAGTAGACCAACACCCTAGCATATAATAGTGAAACTTGAAAATCTTACAGCCAAGGAAGCTAACCTGAGAGCAGATGAGGGAAGAGATTTCTTACATATGGAGAGAGGAACAACAGAATCACATCAGACCTGTCCACAGAGACCTGATAAGCCAGAAAGGGCTGGCAAGACATATTCAGGGTACTAAACAATAAGAAAATGCAGCCAAGAATACTTTATGAAGCAAGGCTGTCATTCAGAATGGATGGAGAGATAGAGAGCTTCCAGGATTGGCATAAACTGAAAGAATATGTGACCACCAAGCCAGCTCTGCAAGAAATACTAAGGGAAATTCTATAAAAGAAGAAAGACCCCAAAAGTAATATAGACCAGAAATTTACAGAGACGATCCATAGAAAGAAGGACTGTACAGAAAGTAGGATAGCAATATATACATATCTTTCAGTAGTAACTCTCAATGTGAAAGGCCTAAATGCTCCCATGAAATGGAACAGGGTTGCAGATTAGATACAAAGGCAGGACTCATCTATACGCTGTCTACAAGAGACTCATTTTGAACCTAAAAACACCTCCAGACTGAAAGTGAGGTGAATGGAGAACGATTTCTCATGCCAACGGACCTCAAAAGAAAACTAGAGTAGCAATTCTCATATCAGACAAACTAGATTTTAAACCAAAGACTGTAGTAAGAGATCCAGAGAACACTATATCATCCTTAAAGGGTCTATCCAACAAGAAAATCTAACAATGGTAAATAACTATGCCCCCAACATGGGATCAGCCAACTACATAAGCCAACAGTTAACCAAAATAAAGAATCATATTTGTAATAATACATTAATAGTAGGAGATCACAAAACACCACTCTCAGCAATGGACAGATCATTTAAGCAGAAGATCAAAAAGAAACAAGAGCTTTGAATGACATATTGGACCAGATGGACTTCATAGATATATACAGAATATTCCAACCTAAAACAACAGAATACTCATTCTTCTTGAGTGCACATGGGACTTTCTCCAGAATAGACCACATACTGGGTCACAAATCACGTCTCAGCCAATACCAAAAGATTGAGATTATTCCCTGCATGTTATCAGACCACAGTGCTTTGAAACTGGAACTCAATCCCAAGAAAAAACTTGAAAGGAATTCAAACACTTGGAAGTTAAAAAAACATCCTGCTAAAGAATGAATGGGTCAACCAGGAAATTGAAGAAGAAATTAAAGATTTCATGGAAATGAATGAGAGTGAAAACACATTGGTCCAAAACCTATGAGATACTTCAAAGGCAGTCCTAAGGGGGAAATACATAGCCATCCAAGCCTCTCTAAAAACAGTAGAAAAATTTCAAATGCACAAGCCAACCTTATACCTAAAGGAGCTGGAGAAAGAACAGCTAATAAAACCTAAACCAAGCAGGGGAAGACAAATAATAAAAAAATTAGAACAAAGATCAATGAAATAGAAACCAGAAAAATAGTAGAACAGATCAATAAAACTAGAAGCTGGTTCTTTGAAAGAATTAATAAGATGGATAAACTCTGGCCAGACTTATTCAAAAGAAAAGGGAAAGGACCCAAATCAATAAAATCATGAATGAAAGGGAAGAGATCACAACTGACACCAAGGAAATAGAAACAATTATTAGAAAATATTACCAGCAACTATATGCCAACAAATTAAGCAACCTGGAAGAAACGGATGCCTTCCTAAAAACTTACAAATTAGCAAGACTGAAACAGGAAGAAATAGACAATCTGAACAGACCAAAACCAGCAAGGAAATTGAAGCAGTAATCAAAAACCTCCAATAAAACAAAAGTTGAAGGCTAGATGGCTTCCCAGGGCAATTCTACCAAACACTTAAAGAAGAAATCATACCTATACTACTGAAACTGTTGCAAGAATAGAAACAGAAGGCAAACTTCCAAACTTGTTCTATGAGTGCAGCATTACCATGATCCCAAAATTGGGCAAAGACCCCATGAAACAGGAGAATTACAGACCAATATCCCACATGAGCATGGATGCCAAAATTCTCAACAAGATCCTAGCCAATAGGATCCAACAGTTCATTAAAAGGGTTATCCATCAGGACCAGGTGGGATTTATTCCTGGGATGCAACGGTGGTTCAACATTTGCAAATCAATCAACGTGATAGAGCACATTAACAAAAGAAGAAACAAGAACTATATAATCCTCTCAACTGAGGCAGAAAAAGCATTTGACAAAATACAACATCCTTTCTTAATTAAACCTCTTCAGAGTGTAGGGATAGAGGGAACATTCCTTAATATCATAAAAGCCATCTATGAAAAGCCCACAGCAAATACCATTCTCAATGGGGACAACTGAGAGCTTTTCCTTTAAGGTCAGGAACACGACAGGGATGCCCAGTCTCACCACTTTTCTTCAATATAGTAGTAGAAATCTTAGCCTCAGAAATCAGACAACAAAAAGAAATAAAAGGCATCCAAATTGGCAAAGAAGTCAAATTCTCCCTCTTTGCAGATGACATGATACTTTATGTTGAAAACACAAAAGATTCCACCCCCAAATTACTAGAACTCATACAGCAATTCAGCAATGTGGCAGGATACAAAATCAATGCAGAGAAAGAATTCTTTTTGTCTCAACTTCTTTTTTTTTAAAGATTTATTTATTTATTTTGAGAGAGTGAGAATGAGAGAGAGAGAGAGAGTACATGAGATGGGGGAGGGTTAGAGGGAGAAGCAGGCTCCTTGCTGAGCAGGGAGCCCAATGCGGGACTCGATCCCGGGACTCCAGGATCATGACCTGAGCTGAAGGCAGTCGCTTAACTGACTGAGCCACCCAGGCGCCCTGGTCTCAACTTCTTGTCATTGATGACAATAATGTTACTTTCCTTCTAGAAGAGGGAGAACATTTTTTATGAGAATGTCATTCTCCTACTTTTAAGAAAAAGAAGGAAGGTCAGAGTGTTTTGTTTTGTTTTGTATTATATTTGCCACTTTTCAAGGGCCTTGAATTCAAAATAGTCAACATGCCAAAGTGGCATATTTTGGGGTAGCATGTTCTCAATTCCTTTAGTATTTAAGATTCCTGTTTCAAGCATTGATATTGTATTAATATAACTGGCCTAAATATGTACCAACTCCCTCTCTCTTTCTCTCTCTCTAAAAGGAAACAAAAATTTCAACTTCTTTTTCTGATCTGATTTTTCATAGACTCACTGCCCCTCTCCGTTGACTTTTCAAATATTGTCAGCAATATTTATCTCTGTATTCTGAGATATCAATATCCTGGCGTATAATATGTTTAATCAAGGAAACTTGAATTCATTTGGAACACACAATTTGTCATCTAAAGCCTCTTATTTAACTTGTCATCTATTCTATTTTTTTTTTTACTCAATGTCTATCCTATCTTCACCATATTGAAGTTGATCCTCTTTGATTGAGAAAATGGAAAAAATATAAGAGGTGAGTAAATTTGTTATTTTGTTTTGTTTTTAGTCACCAATAAATGTCCCAAACAGTGGACTTTATTTTTTGTTTTTTTTTCTTAGATATACTTGTTCCTTAATATGGTTTGTTTTACTGCCAGAAAAACCCCACATTGCTTACATTTTCCTTGGCCTAGATACATCACTAGTAAAACTATTTTTATTTATCAGCCATGCAATATGTTTTTTTTTGATGTTTTAAAGATAAGGAGTAGGAGATAAAAATCTTGGTGGATAAGTGGAAATTACTTGTAGTGGTCAAGCAATATATGTAAATAACATTAAATATTGAAAATGAATAAGGTAATTTCTCAAGCTTTAAAGGAAACCGGAATATGTCACCTCAAAATACACCTTTTTGCCATAAGAATTATTTTGAGTAGAAGGTAATTAAGAAGCAATAAATGCAGAAATTGGCAGGAAATAAGTTCTTCTTTTACTGGAGATAGACTCTAGCTCAGAGATGGCATCAAAGGCATCTGCAAGCAAAACTTGTTAAATTCACCCTTTATTTTTTAGCTACTACTTCACCACTCACTACCCCTAGCTCAAATTATAGAGGCCAAAAGTTAGGGAAAGTTCATCAGTTTTTATTCTATTATTATCACAAAAGTGGAAAATTTACACAGAAACCCTCTGAGAAAGTTTTAATCCCAGGAAACACTGCATAATCAAATAATTTGAACATGTAAATGAAAGTGTCTGGTACATTAGTTATATAAATTGTTGTCACAAAAATGAAGAGAAAAATTTAAGCATCTATTTTATAACCTGAAACAGAAGGTGGGCTACGTGGCAGGCATGCCAAATAATTCTGAAATCCAGTTATAAGACAACGTCATTTATGACAGCTTTTAGCAGATGGATACCAGCATATGTGGACTATTGATCTGATTAATTGAATGACCTGGGGTTAGGTTTCTTAGAACTTTTTTAAAAATGGGAGGCAAAGAGAAAAGGAAATCTGTGAGGCTACATTTTGCCAAATTTAAAGCTTGCAAACATTCCTTAAACATTATATATTTATTGTATGAAAATTATGCTTCAAGGAAAAACTTACCATCATGGTTGTAAACAGTTTAGTAACTACATTTATTTCTTTGGCAGATCGAAGTTTTTATTCATTTTAATTTAGAAATTTTGTCTATTATTTTCCTAATTCATAAAGGTGTTAAATAATGTCACATCAAAAACCAATAGAATCAACATGATTATCATTGAACCCTCAGAGGAATTATGCTGCTAAACCATTAAAGTTATCTTTGCATTTTCCTATAAGGAAAAGGATCACTGCTGTAGTTCTCATGCCCAGATTCATATCAGTGTCATATGACAATATATAATCATGTTAATGGATAAAGAAAAATCTGATAAGAATGGCTAAAAGAAGTAACTAGTAGATTTGTGATTGAACCATAACCACCCAAGGAAACTCTTCTGCTGACACTGAAAATAGGAAAAAAATCATATACATTTCCATTTTTCTTTAAATAGACAGAATGAATATCATTAATCATAGGAAAGGTCATTTGTATACATTTTCAAAGCCTAAAAAATGTTATTGATTATGTAATGCTATTTTTGCCTAGTTATAAGCAAAAATACTGGAAATATTACATATATTTTGAAGTTAAAATCATGATGTTGTGTGTACATGTTATATATTTACTTTTTTACATTTTTGACATATAACACAATACTTATATACTTCTTATATTATACATTTACACAATAACTCAACAGCTGTGAAAATTCCATGTTAAAGGCTGTAGTAGCTGCAGACAATGCCAGTATTATCTCTTTTTATACTGTTATCATACAAAACATAATACCAAGAGCTTAACTAGCAGTCTCTGCATCAAAGGAGGCAAAATACATATTTATCTAATGTTAACATGTCAAAGTAAACACAAAAATTCCTATGGAAATTAGGTTTCTTTTTATTGGTATATGTGTCTATAGACATCAATAATGATCAAGAGAAGTTTACAAGCTCATTATTTAACAATAGTCACAGAACTGGCAATACAAAATTTGAAAACATATTCATGCAGATTTGAAATATTTTAAATGCAACCTAAGCATGTGTAAATAAAGGACAGAGCACTATGCTCTGTTTGCTATCCCTCCTCCATGAAACACCCAAATATAAATATAACTCTTCATTATGGTAGAAAACTATTTATCAAGCACCAACTATAGGCTAACCACTGTATGAAATAACTTTATTAGATGCTTAGCATGATAGTTTGAATATGAGTTTTTCAACTTAGCAACAGAAGACTTATTTTTCAGGTTCTTCTCAGGTGCATCTATTTAGCACACAGTCATGCCATGGAATAAAAGTCAATTGCATCATGCCAATCAACAAATAATAATAAAGTATTGTAATTAGCTTTAGCACTTGAGGATAATGGATATTTTTTATTGAGCACGTGTATGTGCTGCATAAGTGCACTTGGTTGTACAATTTTGCATGAGTAAACATGCAAAGTTTTGAATTATAATAAAAACTCATGCATAACTTTCAAGTTCCTATTGACAAGAACTTAGTCTATGCAAAAATATCAGGGAAAGATTTGTGTTAATAAAGTCTGCACAGGAATGCCTGGGTGGCTCAGTCAGTTAAGTGTCTGCCTTTGCCTCAGGTCATGATCTCAGGGTCCTGGGATGGAGCCCCATATTGGGCTCCTTGCTCAGCGGAGAGCCTGTTTCTCTCTCTGCCTGCTCCACCTGCTGCTTGCCCTGCTTGTGCTCTCTCTCTCTCTCTGACAAAAAAATAAAATCTTAAAAAATTAAAAAATAAAATAAAATCTGCACAATAATCCAGTGTGTATACATTTGACTATGTGCATTTTAAGAAGGATTTTCAATCAATACATAACAAAAATAAGTTCAAATTAAAGTTCGTCAAATCCCCTGAACTTCTTCTTAAGAACAGTTTGAAAACTGAGTCCTTGAAGGAGACAGGTTCAAATAACCTATTCGCTCTAAGGCAAAATATTACCTCTGAGGACACAACTTGATTGCTTGAATAGTGTAAATTTTACATTCTATTGTATCATTTCTAAAATAGTTCCACAGGAGTTATAAATAGTCATAATACTCCATATATTATCCTAACTGCTGCAGTTGCTGGAAGTAAGGTCAGAAAAGTACAAAGTAAGGAAGAGAGATGTTCTGATGTTGGTGAAATGGTAAAGGGATGAATAAACAAAGGAATAGTGGGAGCATAATATTAAACATCCATCCTCCTTTATCATTATGATGATTAACTGTGATTATATGCATGATACACGTTAAGAACAAACACTATTATATCAGAGTAAAGGTAGCTCATTTGATAAGAGAATGTGGAGCAAGAAAGGTCATGAATTCAATTCTCCATGTGATTTATCGATTATGAGTGTAAGAGAATATGTATTGAGAAGCAGTAATTTAATCTTACCACACCACAATAGGTCAAAATTTATTTCAAAATAGTGAGGCTAGTTGAGTACCTATTGGATTTAGGACATGGTATTAGGTGATAATAATATTGAAGTAAAAACAGTTTTAATAAATCTGATAAATGCTTTCATAAAGGCATATATAGAATGACAAGTGAGTATATAAGAGAAATCTCTAACCCAATGTTGTGGGTTCAGGGAAGAGAAAGACACAATATGACATTCCAAGTTTAATATGTCAGTTTCCCAGATACTTATATGAACATTGAGGTGTCTTTTTTTTTAAAGGAGTAAGTCAGTTGCAAAAATAATTATATGGACTTTTTATGTGCCAGAACATATTATAGATGTTTTGGATACATGAAGGTACTAGAAAGATATAACACCTACCCTAAAGTATCTTACATCCTACTAGGTAGAGGTCATAATGAATACAAAATAAACAAATAAATAGGATAATATCAAGTACCGATAAGTTTTATGGCGTCAATAAAGCAAAGAAGTATGATAGAATGTAACCAGTAATTTGGCAGGGTAATTATTTTAGCTTGAGATGTTGTCTAAGGCTTCTCTGGATGATTCAGACTTTGACGTGAGACAGGAATTATGAAGACAAAAATCTATGAAGACATCTGAAGAAATGGTGCTACAAGCAGGAGGAATAGCAGTAACAAAGTCCCTGAGACAGAAATAAGCTAGGACAAGTTAGTAACAAGGAAACAACTCAGCATATTACAGTTCAATTAAGTCAATGTTAATTTGGAAATACCTATCAGACATCCATATAGAAATGTCTATTAGGCAGCTGGCTGAAGAGTACGACCAAAGGAATGGGATCAAATGGAGGTTTTGGCTTCACATAGATTAAGAGACACTTCTATTATAAAAGGAGAGAAGGGAGAATATGTGCAAATAAATGTTGGTAGATTGGTGGGATTTAAGATAAGTGAAATATTGTCTGTTTGCATCTTTGCTTCATAAATGTGCACTGAAGTTATTATGTAAGGTAGGGGTGGTATTTTTAGGAGACATATGCTGTAAACTAGCCATTTTAAACAATGAAAAAGTGATAAATTAGGGAAATATGATAGAATTGTCTGTCAGTAACCCTTGAGAACTTTTAATTATAAATTTGAAGTGATTTTATTTAGCACAATCATATACTCTCCTTCAATAGTCAACTTCACATTAAGTCAAAGAACAAATTATATTAGGAATATTTCAGCTATATATATAAAAACTAAGACACGTGTAGTTGTAAAGCAACATGGCAAGTGAGGTATTAACCAAGACCTTTACTTGTCAACTGATAGAAAATTATGTGTAGTGTTTTGACTACTATAGTTTTGTAATATAATTTAAAATCAGGAAGTGTGATGCCCCCAGATCTGTTTTTCTATCTCAGCATGCTTTCACTATTTGGGGTCTTCAGCAGTTCCATATAATTTTTAGGACTTTTTTTTCCTATTTCTGTGAAAGATGCCATTGGAATCTTGATAGGGATTGCATTGAATCTATTGATTACTTAGTGTAGTATGAACATGTTGACAATATGAATTCTTCCAATTCATGAACACAGAACATCTTTACATTTATTTGTGTCTTCAATTTCTTTCATCAATGTATTATATTTTTCAGTGCACAAATTTTTTACCTCCTTGTTTAAATTAATTCCTAAGAATTTTATTGTTTTGGTGCTATTATAAATGGGATTGTTTTCCTAATTTTCTTTTTTGATAGTACATTGCTAGTGAATAAATCGTTTATTAGAGAGAGCAAGCATGCAAGCAGGGGAAGGGGCAGAGAAAGGAAGAGGGAGAGACTAGCAGACTCCCAGCTGAGTGCAGAGTCTGATGTGGGGATCCATCTCAGGACCCCAAGACCATGACCTGAGCTGAAACCAAGAGTCTAATGCTCAACCGACTGAGCCACCCAGGTGCCCCGTACTAACAGTTTTTGATGGAGTTTTTAGGATTTTCTATATTTAAGATCATGTCATCTGCAGAGACATTTTACTTCCTCCTTTCCAAACTGCTTGCCTTTTATTTATTTGTTTTTCTTGTCTGATTACTCTGGCTAGAATTTCTAGTACTATATTGAATAGGAGCAGTGAAAATGAGAACACTTGTCTTGTTCCTGATCTTAAAGGAAAAACTGTCAACCTTTTACCACTGAGTATGAAGTTAGTTGTGGACTTATCATGTATGGCCTTTATTATATGGAGGTATATTTCTCCTATATCCAATTTGTTGAGAGTTTGTATCATGAAAGGATGTTGAATTCTGTTAAATGCTTTTTCTACATCTATTGAAGAGATCATATTATTTTTTTATCTTTCATCTCTTCCTCCCTATCTTTCTGTTTACTCCCCTAAAATCATTCTTATTTCCCAATATGTGCCCCTCTTTTTCACTTCTCCTTTAATACAGCCATTCTGAAGCTCCCAGACCAGAGACTTCAACATGTAAATAAAGAGGCATCCTTGGTAATAGGTTCTCTGCATACACTTCTATGTAATGTAGACAACAACAATAAGAATAACAAAACAAAAACTTCTATATTTCTTGTCAGTCAAGTAATACATAATGTCTTTGTTGACAACATTTTCTCAATAAATAATCAGTATTTGAGCCTGATTTTGAGTCCCAAATGGCTCAAAATATGATACATTTTCTAACTTAAACTCTTGGTAGATTAACATTAAAAGGCTCCTTATTTGGACTCTATTATCCACTAATCTTTCTAAGCCTTATACATGCATGAGAATGAATTTCAACCCACCCTTGTGAGAATGAAAAACAAAAGCAAGAAGGGCTAATTTAGCCACCGTTCTTAAAATATTGACTTTTAGGGGCACCTGGGTGGCTCAGTCATTAAGCGTCTTCCTTCAGCTCAGGTCATGATCCCAGGTCCTGGGATCGAGCCCCACATTGGGCTCTCTGCTCAACGAGAAGCCTGCTTCTCCCTCTCCCACTACCCCTGCTTATGTTCCCTCTCTCCCTGTGTGTCTCTCTGTGTCAAATAAATAAATAAAATCTTTAAAAAAAAAACGTTGACTTTTAGAAAACATACAGTAATTAAAAAATGAAAGCTTTGAGAAACATCACAAAATTCAGAGGATATTCCCAATGGAAAAATGTCAATATTGTACCAAAAAATGTCAATATTGTGCTGAATAAATTAATCATGAGGCGATAAGCAGAGGAGTATACTATTTATAGCTCAGAGATACATTGATTATATTGGGTCCTTACAATGATAAATATTCCTGAGTTTGTGCCATTACTGAAATTAGTTTGAGGGTCAGTAAGATAGACAACAACTCACACATCTCAGTGGACTAACACAATGAAGGCTTATTTCTCACTTGTAAAAGTCAGCTATAGATCTAAGCACCTCTATCAGGAATCTGTCCTCTACCTACAGATTCATTAATTCAGGATATTGAGATTCTTTAACACTCTAATTTCACTATATAAAATATACAACCTCATTGGTTGGAGAAGTATGAAAAATGTAACAGGGAGTAGAACACTAGATCTTAAATTCTTCCACAGAAAAGTGCACATTACCCCTGCTCACATTTATTCTAAACAAGATTCATGGTCATGACTAACTTTAAAGGGGAAGATGGTAGATCCAATTCCTCTGATGTACCTGGACAGAGAGAAAAACCAGAAATGTTGACAAATCTGAGTGAAGTTTTTGATAATATTCTTGGAGGATATTGGTTACAAAATATAGGAATTACTAGGCAAATAGATTTTTACAAGAAGTGTAATGTTGCATATTTGTCAAATGTGTGGGGTAGACTGTCAAGACAATTTTACCTGTACTCAGACTTGGTTGCAACTTACATATATGGCACAAAAACTACTGAGGGACTCTTACTACCAATAACTCATCTTCTGACTCAGTGGAAGAATATTCCTTCCAGACATACTTCTTTGGCTATTCATTACCTCTATTATTATCTCTATTATTACTAAAATTTTACTGATCATGTCTTACCTGACAAGAAGTATATAACAGTTTGACATATGCATCCTGATAGTAACCATATTAGTCATATATTATTCCCATTTTTAAATTAGAAATTGAAGTTTGGGGAAGTTAAAATTTGCTCAAACTCCCACAGCTAGCAAGTGGCATAGCTATAATTTGAGGTGATTTATCTCCAGCTCCATACAGAGCATCAAATTCAATCACAGATATAATTCAAATAAATTTCCTGAGTAAAGTAAAATAGTAAATCATTAGCACACAAGCAAAAGAACTGAGTTTAAAATACTGGTGTTATTCTTTAATAAAACTGGCATTTTTGGAAAATAACCTGTCAAAGTAATTCAAATGCTAAAACTTATTTTTTTATTTTTATAAGGTTTTAAAAAAGTTTTTATTTAAATTCCAGTTAGTTAACATACAGTGTAATATTAGCTTCAGGTGTACAATATAGTGATTCAACACTTCCATACAACACCCAGAGTTCATCACAAGTAGAGCACTCCTCAATCCCCATCACCTATTTAACACATCCACCCACCCACCTTCCTTCTGGTAATAATCAGGTTCTTTATAGTTACAAGTCTGTTTCTTAGTTTGCCTCTCTGTCCCTCTCTTTTCCCCTTTACTAGTTTTTTGTTTGTTTGTTTGTTTCTTAAATTCTACATATGAGTGAAATAATATAGTATTAGTCATTTCTCTGACTTATCCATCATCAGTCAATGGACAAATGGGCTGCTTCCATAATTTGGCTTTTGCAGATAATGCTGCTATAAACATTGGGGTGCATGTATCATTTTAAATTAATATGTTTGCATTCTTTGAGTAAATAACTAGTAGTATAATTGCTGAATGATAGAGTTGTTCTGTTTTTAACTTTTTGAGGAATGTTCATACTGTTTTCCACAGTGGGTGTACCACTCTGCACTCCCACCAACAGAGCAGGAGGGTTCCCCTTTCTCCACATCTTTGCCAACACCTGTTTCTTGTGTTGTTGATTTTAGCCATTCTCACAAGTGTGAGGTGATATTTCATCATAGTTTTGATTTGCATTTCCCTGATAATGAGTGATGTTGAGCATCTTTTTATTTCTCTGTTGACCATCTGAATGTCTTCTTCAGAAAAATGTATATTTGTGTCTTCTGCCCATTTCTTAATTGGACTATTCATTTCTTGGCTGTTGAGTTTTATAAGTTCTTTACATATATTGGATACTAACCCTTTATTAGATATATCATTTGTAAATATCTTCTCCAATTCCATAGGTTGTCTTTTAGTATTATTGACTGTTTTCTTCACCTTGCATGAGCTTTTCATTTTGATGAAGTCTAAAGAACTTATTTTTGCTTTTGTTTCCCTTGCCCCAGAAGACATATATAGAAAATGTTGCTACAGCTGATGGCAGAGACATTACAGCCTGTGTTCTCATATGGCATTTTTATGGTTTCAGGCCTCACATTTAGGTCTTTGATCCATTTTAAGTTTATTTTTACGTATGGTATGAGAATATTGTCCGATTTATTTCTTTTGTATGTTGCTGTCCAGTTTAAACAACATTTCTTGAATAGATTTTTTCCCATTGGATATACTTTACTGCCATTAATTAATTAATTAATTGTGGTATCTTTACCTGGTTTTGGTATCAGGGTAATGCTGGCCTTATGGAATGAATTTGGAAGTTTTTCTTCCTTTTCTGTTTTTTAGAATGGTGTGAGAAGAATAGGTATAAACTCTTCTTTAAATGTTGGGTAGAATTTGCCTTTGAGGCCGTCTGGTCCTGGATTATTATTTGTTGGCAGTGTTTTGATTTCTGATTCAATTTCTTTGCTGGTTATTGGTCTAATCAAGTTTTCTATTTCTCCCTATTTCAGCTTTGGTAGTTTATATGTTTCTAGGAATTGACCCATTTCTTCCAGGTTGTCCAATTTGTTGGCATATAGTGTTTCATATACTATTCTCTCATAAGTGTTTGCATTTCTGTGGTGGTGGTTATTTCTCCTCTCTCATTTGATATTTTATTTATTTGGGTGTAATTTATTTTCTTTTTGATAAGTCTAGCTAAAGGTTTATCAATTTTGTTGATATTTTAGAAGAACCAATTCCTGATTTCATTTTTCTGTTCTATTGTTTTTTTGTTTGTTTTATATTCTATATCATTTAATTCTGCTCTAATCTTTATTATTTCCTCCTTCTGCTGGCTTTAGGCTTCACTTGTTCTTCTTTTTTCCATGCTTTTAGGTGTAGGTTTAGGCTATTTATTTGAAATTTTTCTCGTTTCTTGAGATAGTCCAGTATTGCTATATACTTCCCTCTTAGGACTGTTGTTGTAACCCAAAGGTTTTGGGCTGTTCTGTTTTCATTTTCATTTGTTTCCCTTTATCTTTTTTTGATCTTTTCCTTGATTCCCTGGTCGACCCATTCGTTGTTTAGTAGCATATTATTTAACCCCCATGCATTTGTGGTCTTTCCAATTTTTGTCTTGTGGTTGACTTCCACTTTCATAGCACTGTGATTAGAAAATATGCATTGTATGAATTTCAATCGTTTTGTATTTGTTGAAGCCTGTTTTATGACATAATATATAATCTTTCCTGGAGAATGGCCTATGTGAACTTGAAAAGAATGTGTATTCTGCACTTGTAGGATAGAATGTTGCCAATATATTTGTTAAGAGTAACTGGTCTAGTGTGCAATTCAAAACCTTTGTTTTCTTTTTGATTTTCAGTTTAGATTATCTGTCCATTGATGTAAGTGGGGTGTTAAGGTCCCCTACTATTATTGTATTATTATCAGTTTGTTCTTTTATATTTCTTTTTTTTTTAAAGATTTTATTCATTTATTTGAGAGAGAGAGAGAGAGCACATGAGATGGGGGAGGGTCAGAGGGAGAAGCAGACTCCCTGCTCAGCAGGGAGCCCGATGCGGGACTCGATCCTGGGACTCCAGGATCATGACCTGAGCCGAAGGCAGTCGCTTAACCAACTGAGCCACCCAGGCGCCCCAATTTCTTATTAACTGCTTTATATATTTGGATGCTCCCAGATTGGGTGCATAAATATTTATAATTGTTAGACCTTCTTGTTGGATTGTCCCCTTTGTGATTATATTGTGCCTTTCATTGTCTCTTGTTACAGTCTTTTTTAAAGTCCAATTTGTCTGATATAAATATTGCTACTCTGGCTTTTTTTTTTTTTTTTTTGACATCCATTTATATGATAAATGTTTCTCCATCCCCTCACTTTCAATCTGCTGATGTCTTTAGGTCTGAAATGAATCTCTTGTAGGCAGCATATAGATTGGGCTTTTTTAATCCATTCTGACACCTTTGTCTTTTGATTAGAGCATTCAGCCCATTTACATTCAAATTAATTATCAATAGATATGTATTTAGTGCCATTTTATCATTTGTTTTTCTTTGCTCTTGGAGATTTTCTCTGATCCTTTCTTGTGTTTGTCACCTTTAGTGTCTTCTTCACACTCAATGAGTCCCCTTTAATATTTCTGGCAGGGCTGGTTAGTGGTCACAAATTCCTTTCGTTTTTGTTTGTCCAGGAAACTCTTTATCTCTCCTTCTGTTCTGAATGATAGCTTTGCTGTATAGACTATTCTTGGCTATAGATTTTACCCATTCAGCACTTTGAATATATCATGTCACTCCCTTCTTGTGCGCCAACTTTCTCTTGAGAAATCTCCAGATAGCCTTATGAATTTTCCTTATAGGTTAAGGATTTCTTTTGTTTTGCTGTTTTTAAGATTTTTTTCTTTATTACTATATTTTGCAGATTTAATTACAATATATCTTGCTGTTGGTCAGTTTTTGTTGATTTTGATGGCAGCTCTCTCTGCCTCCTGGATCTGGATGTCTGTTTCCTTCCCCAGATTAAGGAAGTTTCCAGCTATCATTTCTTGAAATAAATTTTCTGCCCCCTTTCTCGCTCTTCTTCTTCTAAGACTTCTATAATATGAATGTTTTATATGTGATGGAATCACTGAGTTCCCTAAGTCTACTTTCCTGTTGCATAATTCTTCTCTTTCTTGTCAGCTTCATTACGTTCTATTACTTTGTCTTCTAGATCATTAATTCATTCCTCTGCTTCTTCCAGCCTGCTATACATTGCATCAAATTCCTAATCTAGTTATTGCACTCTTCATCTCTGATTGAGTCTTTTTTTTAACTCCTATCTCTGTGGTAAGGGTCTCACTGATGTCTTCTATTCTTTTCTCAAACCAGTGAGTATCCTTATGCTTGTTGTTTTAAATTCTCCATCAGTAATATTACTCATATCTGTTTTGCTTAGATATCTGGCCATGGCCTTATTTAGTTCTTTCATTTGGAATAAATTCCTCCTTCTCCACATTTTGTCTAAGTCTCTGCCTTTTTTTATATGTTAGAAAAGTCAGTTATGTCTTCTGCACTGGAAAGTAATGGCCTTATGAAGAAAAGGTCACATAGTGCCCAAGGCCTGGCACTTCAGGGACTTTCTCTGGTGTGTGTTGTGTGCACTCTGCTTTGTGTTTTGCCTGCTCTTTCAGTCCAGTTTTCTACAGAGGTTCTCTTTACCTGCTCTGGACAATGTTTGGTCCCTGGCCTGAATGTGGTGAATTTTAACTAGGTGTGCTCTGATTTGCTTGCGAAATGACACCTTTCACCACCTCCACTGGAACTGAGGCCTTGCAGTTCTCTCTGGTCAGGAGATGTGGTGTGGGCAGGGGCTTGTGCTGGTCTTCTTGGGAGGGTCCTACAGAGCTGGGACCAAAACAAGCTTGACTGAGAAGGACAGTCTCACCAGGGCACGGGGGGGGGGGGGGGGGGCGGGACTTGGTAAAAGTACGTTAAGCATCCAGTGTCAATCTTTTACTGCTTCCCACAGGTGGTTCTGTGTTTATGCTGAGGGGTAGGGGAGGGAAATGGTGTTGGCTAACTCCTTTGTTCGCAGACAGGTCTCTCCATGAATGTTGCCTCTCAGGGATACTCTTCAAGAAGAGCAAATAATTGCCCTACTGTGTGCCTTTGGTGCTCTTCAGATCACTACTTCCATATTGTCTGCGCTTGGGTTGTTTGCCTGCCTTCTTTCCAGGAGCATCACAATCCCCTCTGGCTGCATCCCAGCCAAACCCACTGACCTTTAAAACGCTAGGTTTTAAGCCCTGCTGGTTGCAAGAACTCATGAATTTTAGCCTCTCTTGTTTTCCAAGCCAATGCCTTTGGGGAAATGTTCTCCTTGTGCATTTCCCTGTGTGATCCTCTTTCACCCTTCCCTGTGACCGTGGCTCCCTCCCTTCTGCAACACCTGCTATCCATTTCTCCCCTAAACCAGATCTGTGCACTTCTTACCTTCTTCAGTGTTGTCTCTTCTTTCCCTTTAGCTGTGGAGTTTGTTCTGTCAGCCTTCGAGTCTATTTCTGGGGTATTAAGGATGATTTGGTAGTTGTCTAGTTGTGTTTCTGCGACAAGGCAAGCCTAGGGTCCTCCTACTCTGCCACCATCTTCCTTTAAGAAGACTAAAGTTTCTATTTCTTTTAAAAATTATCTAGGCCAGTAGTTCTTAAACATTTTTATAGTGCCTATTGAAAAATACTGGGAATGCAAAAAACTTTTCTTTATATGAATCATATAACTGATATTTATAATATACACTAAAACAGATAATTTAAATTTACTAAACACATTACATGTAAACATAAAAATATTTTACAAAAATAATTATATTTACAGAAGAGTGGATTATTTTACATTTTTACATATCTTTTTAATGTATAGTTTAATAAAAGACAATTGGATCCTTTTTTTTTTAAAATATTTTATTTATTTGAGAGAGATCATGAGTCAGGGAAGGGGTTGAGGGGGAGGGAGAAGCAGACTCCCCACTGACCTGGGAGCCCAACACAGGGCTCGATCTCAAGACCCTGAGATCATGACCTGAGCCAAAGTCAGACACTTAATTGACTAAGCCACCCAGGTACTCAAAAATTGGATCCTTTTATGTGCATCTGCATTCTGTCTTTCATGATACAGTGTTTTGATTGAGCTATATGAAGATAATTTGACCTCTTACAGGCATGTAATTGGAGAAAAGAGGACCTCATGAATCCACTGAAGGGAGTCAGACCACATTAAGAGTCATTGATCTAGGGAATTGTCTGAAGGAAATATCTTGGTCAATGAAACCAAATTGAATTAGACATCAAGACACTGGTGGCCATAGAAAATAAGTCAATCAGAGAAAGACATGTATCATATGATCTCACTGATATGAGGAGTTCTTAATCTCAGGAAACAAACTGAGGGTTGCTGGAGTGGTGGGGGTTGGGAGGGATGGGGCGGCTAGGTGATAGACATTGGGGAGGGTATGTGCTATGGTGAGCGCTGTGAATTGTGTAAGACTGTTGAATCACAGACCTGTACCTCTGAAACAAATAATACATTAAATGTTTTAAAAAAAGAAGATAGTAGGAAGGGAGAAATGAAAGGGGGAAATCGGGGGGGAGACAAACCATGAGAGACTATGGGCTCTGAGAAACAAACTGGAGGTTCTAGAGGGGAGGGGGTGAGGGAAGGGTTAGGCTGGAGATGGGTATTAAAGAGGGCACATATTGAATGGAGCACTGGGTGTTATATGCAAACAATGAATCATGGAACACTACACCAAAAACTAATGATGTAATGTATGATGATTAACATAACATAATAATAAAAAAAGTAAAAAAAGAATATCACATATAATTTTTCCTCTGGAAGGACCATGAGATTTGCCTTGGCTGATGAAATATAAGTAGAAAATTGTATACCAGTACTGAGGAAAAACTTAATGAAATGTTACATGTTTTGCCTTTTTTTCTTTTTCTTATATTACAGTGGACAACACTTTTCTACATAGCAGCTGAATTATCATGCTGGACCCCATAATGTGCATGATGGTGATATGGAACACAGCCCTTAGCTATCTCATGATGGAAGAGATTGATTGAGATTGGTTGTTTGTTACTACAGCATAACCATAAAAGACTCTTAACTATAGGAAACAAACTGAAGATTGCTAGAGGGGAAGTGGGTGAGAAGATGGGGTAAATGTGTGATGAACATTAAGGAAGGCACTTGATGTAATGAGCCATGGGTGTTATATGCAATTATGAATCACTAAACTCTACCTCTGAAACTAATAATATGCTATATGTTAATTATCTTATTTTAAACAAAATAATTAACATATAGAATAAAAAAATAGTATCCTCTTAAGTGATACATTTATTTACTTGTGTTACAACAAACTCTTCATGAATATAACTTCGTCAAGAAAATTAAACACTTTTTTTTGAAAATAGGGAGTATATTTTCCTCAATATAAGCAACCCTAAGTCAGTGACTCTTAGTTTTATGTCGGAGAAAAAAAAAGTGAACATTTTAAAATGCATATTCTTGGTCTAAATCAACTTACGACAATTTTCAACATCATAGAGTATAGAAGGGTCTTAGAAATTCTCTTTATTAGCTAAGATCTTGTTGAGTATTTTGGTATCTGTGTTCATCAGGGATATTGGTCTGTAATTCTCCTTTTTAATGGGGTCTTTGCCTGGTTTTGGGATCAGGGTAATGCTGGCCTCATAGAACGAGTTTGGAAGTTTTCCTTCTGTTTCTATTTTTTGGAACAGCTTCAGTAGAATAGGTGTGATTTCTTCTTTAAATATTTGGTAGATTTCCCCTTGGAAGTTATCTGGCCCTGGACTTTTGTTTTTTGGGGAGATTTTTGATTACTGCTTCAATTTCCTTGCTGGTTTTGGTCTGTTTCAGATTGTCTATTTCTTTCTGTTTCAGTCTTGGTAATTTGTAAGTTTTTAGGAAGGCATCCGTTTCTTCCAGGTTGCTTAATTTGTTGGCATATAGTTGCTGGTAATAATTTCTAATAATTGTTTCTATTTCCTTGGTGTTACTCGTGATCTCTCCCCTTCCATTCATGATTTTATTAATTTGGATCCTTTCTCTTTCTTTTGGATAAGTTTGGTCAGTGGTTTATCGATCTTATTAATTCTTTCAAAGAACCAGCTTCTAGTTTCATTGATCTGTTCTACTGTTTTTCTGGTTTCTATTGCACTGGCTTCTGCTCTAATCTTTATTATTTGTCTTCTCCTGCTTGGTTTAGGTTTTATTAGCTGTTCTTTCTCCAGCTCCTTTAGGTGTAAGGTTAGCTTGTGCATTTGGGTTTCTTCTAATTTTCCAAAAGAGGCGTGGATGGCTATGTATTTACCCCTTAGGACCGCCTTTGCAGTACCCTATAGGTTTTGGACTGAAATGTATTTGTTCTCATTAGTTTCTATGAATTGTTTAAGTTCTTTAATTTTCTGTTTGAACCAATAATTCTTTAGCAGGATGCTCCTTAACTTCCAAGTGTTTGAGTTCCCTCCATTTTATTTTCCTTTTTTCTTTCTTTATCTTTCCTTTCCTTCATCTCGGGTCTCTTCCGATTTTTTTGTTGTATATTTTTCTGGGGTCATTGTTACCCTGTTACCATTTTGTTCTCTCATTCATCTATTCTCCTCTGGACAAAATGACAAGATGGATAAACCTCAAAAAAAGAGACAAGAGGCAGTACTGACTTCCAGGGACAAAATCAATACGGACATTAGTAAGATGTTGGAGCTAGAGTTCAGAATGATGATTATAAAGATACTAGCTGGGCTTGAAAAAAGCATGGAAGATACTAGAGAAACCCTTTCTGGAGAAATAAAAGAACTAAAATCTAACCAAGTTGAATTCAAAAGGCTCTTAATGAAGTGCAATCAAAAATGGAGGCTATGACTGCTAGGATAAATGAGG